>NW_010539636.1:27555-54200 GCF_000687285.1 Phaethon lepturus | reverse complement strand
AGCAGGAACATCAAGAACAGCAACCACCTTCATGAAGACTATATTCCAGAGAAGGAGGAGAAGAAAAGCTACAAAATATTGTCAGAGGTGAAATGAAGTTTGCAGGGGAAGTAATGGAAAAGAGGGAAGGTGGCAAAGAGTATTTGTGGAAGAAAAGGAGAAAGGCATTAGAAAGGAGAAGGAAAGAAAGGGAGTAAGTATGAATCTGTAACTTAAAACAATATCAGAATGTGCAATAGGTTTTTTTGCTGGGTTTTTTGTGTTGTTTTTTTTTTCTTTCCAAAAAGCAACCAAAATCTTACTTACCAAAGGCAGTTAAAGTACATTAAGGTTTTTCTTAAATTATTTCAAATCTGTTGTGGGTGTTTTAGCAGTGTGCTTATAAATTGGAAGAAGAGATTCTCTTCTATAAGAGAATGAAACAAATTTCAGTCTCATTTATTAAGGCAATGAAGCAACAGTGCTGCTCATGAGAAGAGGCTCTGAAACTATCTATGTAATGGTCAAACACACATAAGGTAAAGAAACTAATGGAAATGTATTACAGAGTGTGTGACAAATTATCATTCTTCAAATTCATGAGTGGAAGTGTATGTGTAGATTCCAGGCATTTTGAAAGCATACATTTTGGAGAAAAAGTTATCCAAAGCTGCAACATGACATACAAGGTCAGCTGCCAATCTAAAGGAAAAAGAATCACATGAATAAAAATGAGTCCACAAACTGTAGGAGAGATTCTCGAACAAGTCTGTGAAAGCCAATAAAATATTGATAAAACTGCTGGTTTGCAAATTTATTTGTAGGTCCTTAATAATTGAGGGCACTTGTCAAAATAGGCTCTGCCTCCCAGACCTCCCACTTTGATATAATTAACTTGAATGAGCTTCTCTTCATCATGAAGACAAAGGTGGGAAAAGTGATGTAACTGCTATCCATCTTATGCAGGCTTTGTACAACCTCTTCTTTATGACTGGTTTCACACACTGACTAATAGACACTTTCCACTTCAGATTTTAATTAAAAGCTATAAAAGCAGTCAGCTGTAGGCCATGAATATGTTGGCAACAAAAAAGTGCCATTATATAGTGGGAAGATCAAGCACTGTACAAATTTAGTGTGAAACCATGTTAAGTAGATCCATATGCCTGCATTTAATATAATTCTAAGATCTACATGGTAGCGGTGGGAGTACTAAAGTAAAGCAAAATGTCAATTAAAGCCAGGACACACAGTTTAAGTATAATCATATTAATTCAGTGGTACATGAAACATATTTCTTTTCAGATGTTTGCAAAGAAATCACAGCAAGTGAAAAAATACTTTTTTTCCCTGGGTGTGGCTGCAAGTATCCAGGTTGTTCTATAAAATAAATGTTAGATTTAACCTAGTGAATATGAAATGTATTCAATATAGCATAGATTAGAAATGTAGAATTAATTTAGAACAAAAAGCATATTTAATCATATATTGGAAATTGGAAATAAAAAAAGTCAATAAATGGACTTTTTTATTCATTTATTGTTCATATAATTTATTACAAAATTTAATAAAACTGTTATGGTGGAGACCTTCTGTGCTTTCATAATAAACATTTCATATTTGGAATTCAATCTGTTTTGACTGGAGTAATAAATCATTCTGTATGATTTAGCTGCCTGTTAAGATCAAGATAACATTTAGTATCAACTTCCTAGTACAACATTTTTTAAATAATTTAAATTTAATTTCACATATAATTATTCCAGTCACCGAAAATATCCTTCTTATTTTTTATTAAAAATACAACACATAACCACAAACACAATCAAAATAGTTTTATTTAGTGAGTCTTACAAATGTTTGAGAAAATCTTTAACTTGATCCACTGTTCTCTTCTGTAAGGAAAAAGAGGACATTCTGTTATTACACACAAATATTCTTAGTAAATACTTTTACTTGACATCAATCTCATTAGTTGAATAATTAAATTTGCTGTTCATCAAGTTGTGGATAATACACTTAGGCAGAATACTCTTCAGAATACTATGATGGAGTATAACATCAGTGCCACATGCTCACAGAACAGAAAATTATCTTCTGGAGATATTCACTGAAAATTGCTGTAGTTACAAAAGTTAATAAAATAGTAGTTAACAAAAGATAATAAAATTCACATAGAGATATAAGTCCAAATCCATGGACATGAACTTTAACTGATGTATGGCTCACCAGTTCAACTGCTAATTGACTGATAACAGAAGCATTTAGTTATTAAAAAAAAAAACTCAGTACTTTAGGCTATAAAATGCCATTTTGTAGCAGTTTCTCTACCGACAATCTTGCTGGGAACTCAAACAAATGATTTCTGAAGGCTGTTCTGATTAATTCATACCTCTGTTCAAAAACACAGTCATCAGGGACGTTGTGTACATTGTACATAAAAGCAGACTCAGTAAAGCATTATATGTCTTCATCCTTTCATTTCTCTCCCAAAAAGGAAATGACATGCTGACCTCTCGGAAGCTAAGGCAAGTATCTCTGATCTTTTGTGTTTGATTTCTACACAGCAGAAAGCTATTTAACATGCCTGAAATCGAAATGCAGAGTGGAAACAACTAAGTTTGGCTTTGACAAATAAGGGAAGATATGATCCACATAGAGGCTTATCCTATAAATTTCTGAACCAGCCTTAACCTCTAGTAAATATTGAAAGCCTTTCTGTGGATATATACTAAAGACTCCACTGGTAGTCCAAACAGCTTTGGAGATAGGTACTGGTGCCCTTAAGCAACTTGAAAGCTCTCGGCACCATTCTGTGCTGTGCAACTTACACTGAAGAATCACTTTATATTAAAATTCTTTTCTACTCCATAAAATTATGCCCAAGATGAAAGTGATGCAAAAACCTATTGTCATTTTTGCTATAAGAGGCTCTTGCTTCAGCAGCAAAAACCTTGCTGAAGTGCCACTAGGATGCCACTCATGATCTACCAGCAATCATAGAATCTCAGAATCTTTGGGTTGCAAAGGACCTTTTAAAGTCCTCTACTCCAACCCCTCTGCAATGAGCAAGGACATCTTAAACTAGTGCACTCTTTAACTCTACATATATTACTGATAAAATATTAGGCAATGATAAGAGCAGAGGGCCTAGTTTATGAATTAGGAAACACTACAACAGTCATGTAATAACCAGTTATTTCATTGTTTCCAGACAATGTTTTCCTATGATCCTTCTCACTGTTTAGTTAGTGTGCTGCTCATGTAATGTCAGAAAATGCCATCTTAATAAAATGAAATTATTCATAGGAACATAAATTTCAGCTTCTACAGGAAATTATTTTGGGACTAAGCCACAATTTCGGGTCAGTACTATGCATAAAAAGATCACTATACTTTCCATAATGTCTAATATCTGTACTTGTGGAGATGTAGGATGTAGGTTGGAGATATAGGATGTAGAAGACCTCAGTTCAAGGATTGACTGCCATCTCCCACATGCTAGGTGACGGTTGTAAAAGCTGGTCCTATTAGCTGAGTTAGGAATCAGCGAAAGTATTTCTTCGCTGGTCATTTTGAAACAAAGTACTCTGCAATCCTTTCTCAGTTTAAAACAGAGACGTATGTTAGGCTTAACTTTTCCCACCTGAACTGCCACCGGACTTGTGTCTGTCTGTAAAAATAAAAAACATTTCCCTACTTTAGGAAGCTCTTCCCCCCGCTCCCCCCCCCCGCCCCCGTTTAAGTTTTTCCAAACACAGAAGATTATAGAAGATTCTTTGTGTGTGGTCATAGAATCATAGAATCTTTGGGTTGAAAGGGAACTTCTAAGATCATCTAGTCCAAACCCCCCTGCAATGAGCAGGGACATCTTCAACTAGATCACATTGCTCAGATGATGCTCCTAAGAAATAATCAAACAATTTAGTGATGTCATTGTAGAGTATTTAGCAAGCAACATAGTCAGCAGATTGACTAAGTAGTACTTGTGAAACATTCATCACTGCAGGTGATGGCAAATTTCTATACATACAAAAATTCAAAGAAAATCAGCAGTCAAAACCTAGATACAAAAGAGGAAGTTTTCTTTTAAATATCTTTAAAAATCTGTTGTTTCAAATAGAAAATATTTTCAAAAGTTTCTCAATCACAGAATCACAGAATCACAGGATGGTAAAGGTTGTAAGAGACCTCTGAAGATCATCTGGTCCAACCCCCCTGCCAAGGCAGGATCACCTAGGGCAGGTTGCACAGGAGGGAGTCCAGGCAGGTTTTGAAGGTCTCCAGAGAAGCAGACTCCACAACCTCTCTGGGCAGCCTGTTCCAGTGCTCCGTCACCCTGACAGTAAAGAAGTTTTTCCTCCTGTTGAGGTGGAACTTCCTGTGCTGCAGTTTGTGCCCATTGCCCCTCGTCCTACCACTGGGTACTACTGAAAAGAGCCTGGCTTCATCCTCCTGACAGCCACCCGTCACATATTTATAGACATTGATAAGGTCCCCTCTCAGCCTTCTCTTCTCCGGACTAAGCAGCCACAGGTTTCTCAGCCTTTCCTCATATGAGAGGTGTTCCAGTCCCTTAATCATCCTCGTAGCCCTCCATTGGACTCTCTCCAAAAGTTCCCTGTCTTTCTTGAACTGGAGAGTCCAGAACTGGACACAGTACTCCATATGAGGCCTCACTAGCACACAGTAGAGGAGGAGGGAGGAGGATAACCTCTCTCGACCTGCTGGTCACACTCTTCTTAATGCACCCCAGAATACCATTGGCCCTCTTGGCCACCAGGGCACATTTCTGTCCCATGGATAACTTACTGTCTACCAGGGCTCTAAGTTCCTTCTCCATGAAGTTGCTTTCCAGCAGGTCAACCCCTAACCTGTACTGGTGCATGGGGTTGTTCCTCCCCAGGTGCAGAACTCTACACTTATCCTTGCTAAATTTCATGAGGTTCCCCTCCAACCAACTCTCCAGTCTGTTCAGATCCCATTGAATGGCAGCACCTCCTCCTGGTGTATCAGGCACTCCTCCCAGTTTTGTATCATCACCAAACTTGCTGAGGGTACATTCCAATGCTTCACCTAGGTCATTGATGAAGATGTTGAAAGAAACTGGACCCCATACCGATCCCTGGGGGAACACCACTAGATACAGGCCTCCAACTGGACTCTGTGCTGCTGACTACAACACAATGTTACTTGAAATTATGACCGCGTACAGAGCTGGAGACATCAGACTGGATTCTGTGAAATGCTTCACCAAGAATGAAAAAGAATTAAACCAGACTTACTTGAGCGTATATTCCTGAAAATCATTCCAGAAAAACATTGCTAAGTGTGCAAGTGCTGTAGGGTGGACAACTGAAAATATTTCCTATTGCCACTTTCCAAAACATTTAATATACAAATAGTTAACTTGAGGTTTCTTCTGCAGAAGAAAGCAAATGGAATGCTTCTCTTAGAGCTTTAAATTCAGTAAATTAAAATCTCCAGCAGAACCTGCAGGAATTTTTCCACTCCTAGTCCTTGAAAAACTTCCAAAGAGGACAAGGTATGCCAACTGGTCAGGAGGGAGGTACAGCAAAATGCCATTTCCCTGCAAGTTTGGTTTCAGTAACAGGTGGTCAAGGACTTTCAACAAGTGAACAAAAAAGATTTCAAAAAATCTGCAGGGAAGATGAGTTGGTAAAGGATGATGCAAAGTCATAGTAGGGAATAAAACATCCTCAGACCAAGTGAGCATAGAAAATAATACATTCTGCATTTGTAGCTGCCAAAAATATTTCCCTGTTTACTGACTTGTTCTATGAAATTCATATGAACATCTCTATCCACTCTTAAAAAAACATTTACAAGAGTTATTTTGAGATTACAGTTAAATATTGAAAGTTTTTCCCGATTTCAGTAGGGTTTCTGCTCCCGAGTCACACATAAAAGGCAAATTCTTACCTAGTTGTTCATCATTAAGATCATCAAACAATGGATTTTGTTTTAATTTTTATTTTCAGTATTATCATAATTGATTATTTCCAATTGTATATGCAAAGATGGCATTTGAAATTATTGCAAGTTATGCAAATTTGTTATGGTTGTTCAATCTCTTGTGCATAAAAGAGAGACTAGGAATTCTGTTCCCCACATAGAATACAAACTTCTGTCACTTTTTTCCAAGTTCACTAACTCTTAGAACCATTACCTGCTATAAAGAAGTAACTCCATTAACTTTGGTGATGCTATGTTGATTTACATTAGAGTTGTAGACTTTTGTGGATCCTTGTATTTGTCCAACAACTGAACATGTTTTTGCCCACTTATTTCACAACTGCCAGTGAAATAACTAGAAAACATTAAAACTTGTACTAGTCTTTATGGATTTCTTTGCAACAATTCACCACTAACAATTGTTGTTTAGTGAATTTAGCAAGAGCTCTGTTGATGAAACTGCCAACTTCTAAAGAATTATAAAACTTGTATAAGTTTTTCCATTGTTTAAAAATTGATGTCAATCTATACTATCAAGTCATCTATTCTTTTTTTATGTATTATTACCTTAGCAGTATTCTGGTATTTCAAAACATTCTCAGGAGTCCATACAGTTTCCCATCCATTCCTCAACTCATCCCTCAAAAACCCAACTTATCACCAACACTGATGTCCAAAACTGATTTTGTGTCATGCTTATGAGAATGATCATATAAAATGGTTCATAAAAAAAACCTGTAATAGATGTTATCTATCATCCTTATTCACTAAAGATGAAACCAGAAGGTTTGTAAGGTTAGTGAACTGATAGAGATTTGCTACCATAAAATTTTGTCAAGCCCAACATAAATACAAAAATATTAAATAAGCAATTAAAAATAGTAGTGAACAGATAAAATAGAATCAAACCTGTTACTTGATTAAAAGTTATGAATTACTTTTAACAGTGAAGAGTTATACTTGTTTTTTGGTGACATTTGTGAAAAAAATGTTTTTAAAGACTACTCCAAACCTGTAAATGCTGTGATACTTTATTTTAGTCTTCCAATCAATAGGTAGCATGAAAGTCCCTTGATTTAGATGACTCATCATGCAGTATCTGCCACTCACTCTTCAAAGCACTTGCTACAGCACAACTTGAGAGGTTTTCAGACATTATAATCTGACCACATAAAGTATTTACTTGATAATTTCAAATCATAAGAAAATTAATGTACCTATGCATAAAAATTATTCCTCTAGACTCTCATAGTATTTGCTCTAGAGGAAGGAATCAACCTTTGGAGTTACCTGCCTCTCTCCATCTATGATAGGGAAAATCTGTATAAGACTAAATGCCTCATCAGTCAAAATTAGGTGAGAAAAATCTTAATTTTGGTGCTTGAATACTTGTTTCATTTTTTCAAGTTCTGATTAGAGCATGCTGAACAAGAAGTCTATCCATATAAGTCTAGGTTATTCTGCAAATGTACTCCTGTCCCATGATTTTTTTTGGAAGAAAAATCATATATTTAAAAACTGTAGGGATTATTTTTATTTGTAAGGAGAAAAATATATACATAATAGAATTGCACCCACCTGAAAAACTGACTGTATGCATAATAAGCAGAAGCATGCATAAGAATATGATGTTTTGTGACTCTCTGACCACTACTGATTGAATCAGGGAATTTGTATTCAATATATACAGTTAATTTAAATAGACAAACCTCACAATTTGTTCCACTAAAACCTTCACTGAAAACGTTTGGGACAATGAGATCACTGATACATTCCTTTTTCGATCTCTAAGTAGCTTGCTTTCAATACTTTAACATTCATGTGAATAAAGAGCAACAGGAAATGAGAAAACAGAGTATCTCTGATTTGTAAATAAACCTTTTAAAATATTTTCAGAATCTGTGTTTTAGTCTGGAACTATTTTGGGAGAGGTACCATGAAGTACAGTGTGCTGTGAAATAGAAATTCTTGTGCAGTAATCTGGATCATATATATAACATATTTGCCTTTTAAAAATCTTTATGCATTCACTAACTATACTTTCAAGAGGAGGTACCTTAATGGTATGTAAAAGTAAGTGTGATAAAATGCAGTGAGGACATCTTTCATCTAGCTACAGCATAGCAGGCCCTTTAATATTTATATTACATGTTTTCCCCATAGGCATAAACATTTTTTCTATGAATGGGTACAGACTCATTCTCATTAAGTAAGAATTGTCATCACGAAGATAAAGATAATCCAACATGCATATTTCCTTTATTTTTCTAGATGGAGTCCATTGCAAAGAAATATGGAAATATTTATTAAACTATAAGCCTGCCTGATGTTGCACACATTTTCTTGAATTGATGCAGTATCAGAAAGATTATGGGGGAAAAAAAATACTTAAAAATTATGATTGTCATGGTAACTACCAGCTGCTATTGTACCACTCCCACCAGTGATACAGTTTCATTAAGAATATGCTAGATCTGTAACACAACAAAGAAAAGGAAAGTACTTCCTTGCTCACACTGTGCCAGATTTTTTATTAGGCTTTAAAAACCTGCTGTCACTTAGAAACATTCACACTATAGTATATATAATAAACATTTAATAAAAATACGCATACACTTAGAACAAAAATAATGAAGGTCATTTGCTTTCAGCAGCCCTAGTTTTAATAAAGGCTTTTAACAGCCTACGTATGGCAACAATGTACAATCTGGTTGATGAATATGCACCAAATGATGAATTAATATCATAGAATATGTGCCGGCCCTCCTCAACTACAGGCACAAATGTTATTATAATGTTTTGGACATTACTCAGTTTTGTCTGTCTGAGGAAAGTTTGATTCAAATGGCGTATGGATCTGCTATAGAGAGGTATAAACTGCCCTCTATGTGAGGAGGGTGTGAGCCACATCGTGGAGTTAAAAAAACCCACCAAAATCATGGCTGTTATACTCAAAGAAATGGATTTTGTTAAGCTGCCAAATCCATTAAACTGTTTAACCATAAAGAAGAGTGTGTTATCTACATTCCCGTGAGACTTCTGTTTAGATGATCTGGAAACTGTTTTTCCAATGCATAGTGTGTACTTCCACATGTTAAGTTTCCTAATTGCTTTCATTCTCCTTTTAGAGAGGAAATTGAGAATCCATAAGATTTTGTCTTGTGAAATATTCAGATGATTCTGTAACCCTACAAAGTTAACAATACATATGATGACAGTGACAACAATGCATCAGACTAGAAAATATGGTCTGCTATTTTATTAATTTGTAAAATTGAATAAGTAGTATAGAAAATTAAGCAATGGAACTCTCAATACAGAACATACTAATAGTTATTTTTGTAGCTAAATGGACATTTTGTGCACATTTTAATCTGTTAAAAGTATTTTTAGTGTAATGACTCATATTTAAAGCTGTAAATTGGAAGTTTTGGCACATTTTCATATTTTAGTTAAAATCAGGGAAAAAAGGTCTCTGAAAACTCAAAAAAGATGCTTTATAGGATCTGTCAGTCAATCACTGAAATTTTCCTTTGTTTTCTGGTTCTGGTATTTTTCCTATTCGCTGACTTCCTTGTTCAATTTATGACCCAGATTTCCTCTGATTCAAAACAGCCTGCCCTGAATTATTACTGTACACAATGGGAGAGGTACTCTGGTAAATCCAGTGTAGAAAGGATTTCCAGCTTAACTCTTGCAGAATTGAGCTAACTTTTAAACATGTATGAAGGGTAAGTTTGGACTATTTCTTGTAGGAAGCCGTCAACTGTCTATAACTGTTAGCTGTACAGTGGAGGTAAAATTCTTGATTTTGAATTGAAATTGAATTTGTACTGAGTTGTAAAGATCTCTAACAAAGCAAAAAGTACAACTGCAAAAATGTTTCAGAAAAGATTTGATATCTAAACAGTTATTGCTTACATAACGTACTGATTTGAAACAGTAGGTAAAATGATTCAGTGACCATCAGGAAGGAGAAACAAATGCAAACTTAAAAAATTATAAGCAAGAGGTAAAAGAAATACAGCAGGATAAAGATGTGCTGCTTTTTTTTTTTTAATCAGATAGACTTTTAGAAAAGAGTTTCATCCAAGAGACCAATATGAAATTTTAATAAATTTATGGTAAATATTTTTGCTGGAAACAATTCCAGTCCAGCCAAGAAGCAGGGACTTGGAGAAGGTAAAGATTTATTCACATCTAATTATGTGTGTGGGGTTATTAAATTGCAGTGAATGCACAAGTCATTGCTGGCCAGTTAAGTAGAATGTAGTAACACTGAAAACTGGATTGAATGGTTCCTCTCAGGTTCTACCAAAACTTCCATTTAAAAACCTCAAAATTAAAAAATGGGAAATAAATACCATATTTGGAACACTGGAAAGGTAACAGGGGTTGCTGCGAAAGAAACAGCTGCCAAGAGCTTAACAGCAAATTTCAAGACAAGTGATAAACAGGGAAAAAAAAAACAAACAGGAAAAAGTATCTTTGTTCACCACAAAGCAATCAGTGTCCTCAATCTATTCTTAGTTTAAAATACACACTGCAGCTTAACTTCTATTTACAACTTTACCGCTCTTTTTTTTTCTCTTCCTTAAAACACCAAACAGGTAAAAACCATTCACATCCAGCAGAACCCAGAAACAGACATTTGCAATATTCTGCATTGACTTTACCCAGCAGTAAACTCGTGGACTCTCTGGAATTTAAAAAAATTAGGACTCTGAGATTACAAATGTAAAAGAAAATGCCAATGCACTTTACCTTCTTTCAGTGCAACTCTTGCACATTGCTTTCTTCTGAAACTTACAGACTTTCAGAACATGCTGCTTCTAGAGTAAAATATTCAGTAAAACATAAAACCACATAGTCCTGCTATCCACTTTCCTATCAATACCATGTCTAACTAAGCTTTTCTAACTGCTGGAAGCCATGTCTATTCCTCTCCTTTTCCATTGTCAAAAGACTATTAAAATGCAATTAATATATTAAAAATTATTTCAGAAACAAGCTAAAAATGGAGGGGAAAAACTAGTACCTAGGGAACAAAAATACCAATCACATTACTAGATCATTTTGTTTAGCGAAGCATACAAAGCGTAACACATCTTTCAGTCCACTTTTGAATTTCCTGAATCTCCTGCTCATGTGTTCCCCTGCATAGCATTACAGCACTTTGAAGCCTGCTCTAAATTATGGTAGGCTTTAAGGATTGACTAAGGCACTGGTGGAAGACTGCTCTGAAAGACTACCAAATATATTTATTTCCTTATAATCACATCTATTTCTCTGTTTTTGCTGCTAAAAGACAGACATCTATCCCACACACCAGTTAGAGAATGCCACTTTTCTATAGGCTTTATTACGGGCCTTAAATATCAAAACAGGTGGCTTTGACCAGCCTGACTCTCAAAGCAAGCTCAGATGAAGTTGTTTTTTTGCCAGCTACAGTCCAGCCAAGAGCACCCCTCGATTAAACCACGAGAATAAGAAAAGGATGCTTTGATTCTCAGTCCACCACCTTTGTCCACTTCTGACAGAAAACAAAGCTCTCAAAAGCACCAGAAGCCCATCCAAACTACAATGGCCGATCCCATCCCTGGTAGACCTCTCACCTCTCCCTCCAACATGTTTTCCAAAGCAATGGAAATACATCTTTCCCTCCCAAAAGATCAGGCACAATAGCTGTTTGTTCAAACTGGAATCTGAAAATATATCTGACAGCAAAAACAAGGTACCCTCTCTGCATACTTTCTTACAAAAAACATTATATACTTTACCAAGACTGTCCTCTAACAGGTAATCTTAAAAGTTGTGCAATTTTGGTTTACTTTTCATACACATTTTTCTTCACATCTAAACTCCCATTCCATGTCACCAGTAGGCACAAGAATACGAGAGCAGCCAGAGTGCTTCGGTACAAAATTTGAGCCGGACCACAATCCTGCCTCTAGGAGTACATCTGTACCTCTAAAGATGGACTGCTGTTTACACATAAATAGAGTATGGACAGGAACAACACTCAAGCTCTGCATGGTCTTTGGTTGTTTCACCAGCTCACACCCTTAGTTTCTTTTTGGACTGTTCCACCCCACTTTCCCCAAGACAAATAGACAGTCTGAATACAGAGCAGTCTACACCACCAGGCAAGGATCAGATCCCGTACCTCTTATTTAGCACTATACACCTATACTGTTAAGAGGAACTAGCAGGTGCTTAAGAAAAGAATATAAAACCGGAGATAACTGTGTTGATGTTTTCCAAATTTCCAAACTTAATCATCCTACTTTATTAAATCTCCCCTTGTATGGAAGACATTACATACATCTCATCACTGAGGCTGGCCTTCTCCATATATTTTCTAGTTCAAAGTAACATGTTAGAGGTGAAGGGACCAAACTTTATTCAGTATTCAGGATATAGGTTACTGTGGATTTATTATATAATAATATATAAATAATGACATAATGAATTTATTGCTTTGTTTTCTACTGCTCCCCTGGTTAATTCTAATATGCTAGTTTGCTTCTTGTTCGAATTCACAATGTTGCTAAGATTTCTTTTCTGAGCAGTAATAATTAATTTAGAAATCATCATTCTACATAAAAGATCAGTGTGTTCTCTTAGGTAGAATGTTTAGATTTTATCAGTCTTAACTTTCATCCAGAATTTCTGCCTGGTCGCTTAGTACTGTGAAACTCTTCTGTGACTACTCTTGTTTTACTGAACCATCTTTAGTAATTTGTAACAGTGCCAAACATTGTTATTTCACTATTCACATCACTTACCTGAACATTCAAATGAGAAAGCTCAGGGACGTAATTTTATTCATTATGAAAACCCTTGTTTTTCAATGAAGTGTTTTATAGTAATTTTAGCAGTTTATAATGTCATACAGCACTTGTCAAACTGACATACTTGCTTTGTGGTCTAAGGTGTAATTAGTGAGAAAGCACAGCAAATTTGGGATTGATTTGAGTGAGACTTACCAAATATTTAGTTTTAAACCCAGACTTAAGCATATTGCTGACTAGGGATGTTAGCTGAGATATAAAATTAAAAAATAAAACAAAGCAAAGCCTCCATAAAACCTTAAATTCACACTTTTCAGGCACTGATATTTTTGAGTATTGTATTGAGGTGGAATACTCAAGTATTCTAATAAAAAACAGTTCTTAAAACCAGCACTAAAATATTTCTGATTTTTAAATACATTCCACTTTTTGACTGTTCTTGCTGAATGTTATTAACTCTGTGGACCTAGAAAAAAGGCATCAGAAGCCAGTAATACAGGATATCACAGTACTAATGAGAGAAATAGTACAAACCACAGGGTGGTCAGGAATGTTTCATTTTCTGCACTAAAGGCAATATCTTCTGCATTAATTGTACAAAGTCACTTTTGTGATTCAAAATACCTAATAATGAATAAAGCTGCTTCTTGCTAGAGATTTTAAAAGCCCTGTATTATGTGACAACAAGATTGTCACTGTCAGTTAATAATTCCATTCTCATTGACAATGTAAAATCACTCTTTCAAAAAAAACTCTTCTAAACTACGAAAAAAAACAGTAAAATACATTGTGAAATTTTTCCTACAGTGTTTTTTTCCTGCTTCATAAGCAGGGATAAGAAAATGCAGCTAACAGTGATTGAATTACTGTAGGTTAAAATTAGAAAAGGTACAAATAAACAATTTTTTTCAGAATTGTCACTGGTTTATGCATAATTCAAAAGGAGAACAAAGACTAAATTAGGAATCACCAGATTAATTAATTATAATAATTCAGCATTCCCTGCTTATAAGTATGCAAGTACTTCACAGTCTACACAGACACAATGAAACCTTTATTCTCTAAACTTCTACAGTCATGACTATACTACACATTATGACCCTTGAAAAGTTTAAACTTCAAATCAGGTCACTGTATAGACTTTCCTTCTTGAATTGTCTGACCCTGTTGTTAAGAGGTAAATATTTGTCATTTATTTTGAGGAGATATGGAAATGGGGCCCAGCATTAAACTGTTCATAATTTGTATTATGAGATATTCTTCAATGCAATGTGTAAAACATGAAATGGAATTGTATTTGTGTGATATAGCTGGAAGAAAAGAAGTGCTATTTTTTTTCTTTCATTCATGTATAAAGACATATGCTATATGGAGTGATCCATCTTAGAAGGTCTGTGTGGTGAATTAGAAGGGTATATTAGCAAGGCAAAAAGAAGATAATAAGAGAAGTATAGTTTAATGTGTGTGTTTCCTGTTGCCACATATTGGTGACAAAGATATTTGTCTTTTTACAGAATACTGTGGGCTTGAACTTCTTCCAGTGCCTCATACTAAACACACTTGGGCATACCCTGCCAGTGAATTTACTGCTAGTGTGTTTCACTGGAAATGAAAAAAATAGTGAGATTAAATGACCAATCAATCTCAAAGAAAAAACAGAAGAAAATATTTGCCAATATATAATTCAGTGATTTCCATACTTCAGGAACAGGTCTTCACTGGTGTATTTTTCTATATTGCATAGAAGCCAAGAACAAAGTTATGAGCCCTGCAATTGGTGAATATTAGAAATAAGACTGTCATCTAGTTTCCTCAAAGATTGTGTAGAGTAGTAAAAGGCCCACTGAAAATTTGAGTCAGCCATTTAAGGTTCTTTGTTGCTGCTTTTGATTAATTATCTTTATTGCCACTTAGCATGGTATACTTAACTGGATCTGCATGTATATGTTACAATTGTTACAAAGATTTTAAATACGGTGAATAATAAATTACATTGGTTTAAGTTTAATGAATACATAAACCTTACGTCTATCATCTGTCTTCATGGGAAGTTGAGTATGGCAACAGATGCAGAATTACAGAATATCAGGTGTTAGAAGAGTTACCTGTTAACAACAGTTCTCCCTTCCCCCTGGCCATATATTAGATCATCTTATACTAAGATATTTTTATAATACATGTATAGCTTTTGCTGAATTTATAACTCTTATTTAAAACTTTGATCAATCTAAATAGACTGTTTCACAGGAGGTGTTACAATTTATGTATTTTCATTAAGAGTTTTTTCCCCTTAGTAAATTTTATCTTCATTAACAGGATAGCCAGAGAAACTGCAGTACTACCCTAGCACTTTGTGGAAGGAATATTTACATATTTTGACACAGTCTGCTTTATCGAGGTCTTAGTTTTTTTTGGTTTATGAAGAATTATAAACATGGTAAAACTGCAACTCTAGGCGTATTGCACAGAAACTCTTAAGCCAGTGTTAATCATAAAATCGAAGAATAAAGTGGGTTGGAAGGAAACTTTAAAGGTCATCTAGTCCAACTCCCCAGCAATGAGCAGGGACATCTTCAACTAGATCAGGGTTCTCGTAGCCCCGTCCAACCTGACCTTGAATGTTGCGAGAGATGGGGCACTTGCCACGTCTCTGAGCAACCTGTGCCAGTGGTTCACCGCCCTCACTGTGAATAATTTCTTCCTTATATCTAGTTGAAATCTGCCCTCTTTTAGTTTTAGTTTTACCCCTTGTCCTATCGCTACAAGCCCTGCTAAAAGTCTGCCCTCATCTTCCTTAGAAGCCTCCTTTAAGTACTGGAAGGCTGCAAGAAGGTGTCCCTGGAGCCTTCTCTTCTCCAGACAGAACAACCCCAACTCTCTCAGCCTTTCTTCATAGGAGAAGTGTTCCATCCCTCTGAACATTTTTGTGGCCCTGCTCTGAACCCGCTCCAATAGGCCTATGCCTTTCCTGTGCTGAGGGCTCCAGAGCTTGATGCACTACTCCAGGTGGGGTCTCAGCAGGGTGGAGTAGAAGGGCAGAATCACCTCCCTTGACCTGCTGGACATGTTTTTTTGATGCAACCTAGGATACACTTGGCCTTCTGGGTTGCAAGCGCACATTGCCAGCTCATGTCTAGCTTTTCATCCACCAGTATCCCCAAGTCCTTCTTGCCAGGGCTGCTCCCAACCCCCTCATTCCCCAGCCTGTACTGATACTGGGGGCTGCCCCAGCTCAGGTGCAGGATCTAAGCAAAGTACCTCTTAAAATGACTAGAAGATGGTCTCTTTAACTTTGTCATTGTAAGACTTCCCATTATGAATTACAAAGCTTACTCAAAGTTTTACCTTTCCAGAACTCATTTCCAATTTTGGAGACTGGTCCAACATTGACATTCCTAGGTATATATTTCATTAAATCATATATCTGTTTGGATGGGCAGATGTGGCGGACCAATGTGCAGACTTTGTCTTAAACATTTCTTGGTGCGGAGGCCTGCAGAGCAGAGCTATGGCGCAGGCATAGTGGTAAATATCACCCGGCTAGACGGGTTTCGGAGCACAAAGGTGAGATGCAGGGAGCTGTGAATCGACTCAGCTTTTCTCACCTTGACAGATCCTTATCTATGAGAGATGGCTTGCGGGGGAGCTGCAAAAACGGCTCAGCCCAGGGTTGCCTGAACAATGCATCATGATAAGAACCAAAATCTGAATGAAGCCTTAAGTATGGCACTTGAGGAGGGCACGCAATGCAATGACCCCTCCCCAAACATGGGAGACACAACACAGTCGTCGAGTGGGCACTAAGAATGTGCCGTTTCCTCGGGCAACTGGAGTGAAAAAGGTGCCTCTAAAAAGTATAAAAGGAGGTGCTCACAGTGGCTGAGGGGGACTCCCACCACCATGGCACAACAAGAATCAAGAGGACCAATGGGACGATGCTGGACGCACAGATGGTGATATCTTAGTCTCTGTCTCTCTCTGTCTCTCTCTTTCTCCTCACCTCTTTGTCAAATTGTGAAAGACGTGTTGCACGGGACTTGTTGGTCTAGTTGGATTGCTTAGTTAGAGTAGTTGCCATTGAGTTATTCCATGGAACCTCATGCCTTGCATTATTGTACTATTAAATTGTTAAATTGGTTGGCTGGTGTCGTTTCACCTCGACTCAATCCAGGGGGATCACGAACCTGGTCGTTCATCCCAAGGGAAGGGAGGTCATCCTAAACGGCTCCTTTCAGGCCATGACAGCCGTTTACCTAGTTCAAATTACTCTCCATGTGGATGGCCTACACCCATCATGATCATACATCTAAAGCTGACAGAAATAACCAGATAATGATAAGTGGTAAGGGAAGAGATGATCTTCTCCTCTATAGTTCTGGTAAAGCAAAAGCTGGAGGAGGAGCAGAGAGATCCTCAGGTCAAAAAGTGTTCCACTGCTCGTACACAGTTACAGAGTTTTGGCTTTTATGACCACAAGAACTTCTTTGAAGACTGAAAATTACTGGGAGAGGCAAGATCCACCTGACAAAATGAGGCAACAGCTTCTTTGCTCATAAGCTGGCCAACCTGGTAAAGAGACCTTTAAACCAGGAACAACAAGGGAAGAGTATTATGTCCCACAGTTCAGTCAGGGAAAGGTAATACGAGCGAAAGCAAAGGTGAGAGGAACAAGGTAGACCTCAGGAACAATAAACAGGAATGCGGGGGGCGGGGGGGGGCATGTCAAATGTATATGCTCAAGTGCATGCAACCTGGGAACCAAACAAGAGGAAGCAGAGATCCAGGTGCAGTGACCTGTGCAGACCTGTGACATCATTGGAATAACTGAGATGTTGAGGGGACAACTCATGCAATTGGATTGTTCCCATGGACAGATACAAGTTTTTCAGGAAAATCAGGTGGGCAAGATACAGAGGGGGGTTGCCCTCTGTTTGAAGAAGCAGATCGGATATATAAAGCTCTTCTATAGGACAGATGACAAGTTGATTGAGAGCTTGTAGAACATAATCAGAGAGTCCAGTAAGAGTGACATAATGGTAGGAGTGTTTTACAGGCCACCTGAACAGGATAAAGAAGCAGATGAAGTCGTCTTTAAAGAACAGGAAGAAGTCTCTCTGGATCACAGACCTTAATTCTCATGGGAAAGTTTAACCTTTCTGACACCTATTGGAAGGCAAACATGGAGGGATGCAAGGAATCTGAGAGGTAACTGGAGGTTGTCAAGGATAATTGCTTGATACTGCTTGAACCAGAGTCAAACACCATAATCAAGAAAATACTCTCTGGGAATGTGATAATTAGCTCTGAAGAGTGAAGAAGCTCAGGAGAGCTTGTGGGTACTTAAGAGCAACAAGAACAGTGCATCCTGATACACAAATCGATGTACTAGGAGACTGGATCAAGACTAAGTTCCAGTGTAAAAAAAAAAGGGCAGAAAAAAAGTACAGAGGGCAAGGATTTTGGCACTGTCTCACACAATATTCTTGTATCCAAGTTGGGACATTGCTGTCTGGATGCGTAGATGACTATATAGGAAAAATGATTGGATGGATGGAGTCAGGTGATGGTGATTAATCCATCACATTGTACCTAGAAGCCATTAACAAGTAGCGTACTACAGAGGTCTACATTAGCACCTGTACTATACAACATCTTTACCAATGACTTGAAGGAGGTGAACAAAGTGCACTAATCAAGTTTGTGAACGACACCAAATTGGGGGGATGACTTGATATGCTCAAGGACAGGGCTGTCATGCTGAGGAACCTAAGCAGGCAGAAGGAATGGACCAGCAGGAACCTTATGAAACTCAACAAACACCTGTACCTGGGAAGGAAAAACTCACGTCAGCAATACAGGCTGGGGACACACTGGCTGGAGTGCTGCTATATGAAAAAGGAGTTGGAGGCTTTGGTTGACAGCGAACTGAACATGAGTCAGAAGCATATCATAGCAGCAAAGGCGGCCAACAGCATCTGGGGTTGTATTAGCAGGAGATCAAAGGACTGATTATCTCCTTCTACTCTGCTCTTGTTAAAATCACATGTTTTAACATGTTGGAACCCCCTAATACAGGAAGGACATTGGTAAACTGCAACAAGTTCAACAGATGTCACAAAGACACTCAGGGCTGGAGCAATTCCACCATGAGGAGAGACTGGGGAAGAGGACACCTAAGAGCCCCTGAACAAGGAGAACAGAGCTGTGCTTTTCACGGTGAAGCAGGAATTGGGGAAAGGGGGACTACACAAGAGACAATGGACATAAGCTGAAGCAAGAGAGGTTTGGATGATATGAGGAAGGGTTTTGACACTATGAGGAAAGTCAGGCAGTGGGACAGTTTTGTCTATAGAAGTTGGGCAGCCTCCGTGCCCAGTTTCTCATCACATGTCTCAAAAAAGCCCTGAGCAACCTGGTTTGATCTCACAGCTCTTTGTGCACAAGATTGGACTGAAGACCTCCCAAGCTCCCTTCTCACCTGAATGATCCTGTGACCCTATACTAATGTCAAATATCAAACGTCAGCATCTAATGACTTGAAGGTTCTATCCAACACATGTTCCTGCTTGCCAGTGACTAATTTTTGTAATCATAAGAGATACTTGAAATATTTAGCGTAGGTTCACTTATATATTCAATGTAAAGATAGTCTTATATGTGAAATACAACTTGCCTTATTTTACTTTAGAAATATCAGGTGGTTTTGTGCAATTTGAGCAAAATGTTCATTATATATTTTAGATTTCTTCCTAGTTTCAGTTAATCAGAAGAAGAGTAACAACTTAAAAATCACAGAGAAAACAAACAGTTATTATGAGTTGAAAGAAAATCACAGTCTCTGCCATCGTTTCATAAAATTTACATTGTTTATTTCTTCATATTTTCACAGTTCAACTACATTTTACTTTAATTTGGAAATGAGTTCAGGTAGATAAAAACATTCTAATGCAAATATAATTCAATACACAAAGGAAGACAAAGATGTTCATACATAGCATAGTCCAACTGAGATACTGACTCATTGTCATTGTTAACAGAGCAAGTAGTAAAATTATGTACATATTGTAGCAACATTTTAGCTTTATTATTTATTTTCATTTTCAGAACATCCAAAATCTGTGATCACAGATGTGACCCTATTTAACCTGTATAGACATTAAAAACCCCCAAAACCAAATGAAAAAAAAAAGTTTCCTCTCATTTCTTCCTCCTTTCCTCTCCCCTCAAATCTTCAAACTATAAGATTTCTAAAGTGATGGAAAAATAGAGAAGGAACATCACCTAGACCATAGGTGGTCAGTGCTTGTAGAAGCCTTCATGGGCTTTTTTTTAATCACATGATGGATCTAGTTTCAAATCTGTGATGAAATATACATATCTTTCATTGATTATTCTGTATTTTTTAGCTTTTAAATATCCCTACAAACTATCATAAAAGATGAAATGTTAATCGAAAACTAACTCCAAGCAAGAAGTTGACATATTAGTCAACCAGTATCAGCCTTCATGTTATCACTTCTCATGCACAGTGTGTGTTTGGCAGTTTTTCAGAGGCCCATTTTACTTGACCTCAGTAACAATTACTTCCACATTTTCTGAAGATCAACTCATTTAGCTTATACTTAACAGTTTGGTTTCCTCCTATCCTCCTTAAATTTTGACCAATATTTGCCTTCCAAATGCCCTACGTGCAGGCAGCAACAAATTAATCCTAAAGTAATAGGTATATGAAGAGGATATTATCTCTCCCAAGGAGAACAATATACCCGAAAGCAGTAAAGGACCTATGTTCAGTGGTTTTAGCAAATTTAACAAGCAACCTTACTGCAACCAGAGCAGAGATGGTACTGCTCAGCTTGAGTATGCACAATAAAAGCCAGAACATAGTGTTATTAATAAATAACTAAGGCAAAATTAATTCCTTCACAAAACTTAGAGAATTTAAGGAACCATTTGGACTTAGTGATGCATTAGAAGTTGTAAATTCTAACCTGAACTGCTGTTCTGACTGAGGCATTAATTGTACCATAATTGTATTCTGCATGTTACATTAATTTCTTTATTGGGACACTCTCAATGTCAGAATGACATTGCAGAGGTGCAAGTTTTGAGCTCTCTAAGATTGCGATCTAGGCTGCTGCTGAAATATTCAGTGACTACAGAGAAAGTGTAGTAATATATGTCACATTTAATCATTCAACAATGAAAAACTTCGGAGCTCAAAATGACAGCCCACATAATATGAAGAAATGTGCTTCTTTTCTCTTTTTTAGTAAATATCCTTCCAAATATTCTGTAGAAACCAATAAATTGAAGGCCAGTTATGATCTGCTCCTGAATGGGGAGTGACTGTATGTGCTTTTGTGATGGACCATTCTAGAAGGTTAAGAAAGAATAACGTAGACTAAAAAGCTACAAAACTGTAGAATTAAATTCTTATATAAAAATCCTCCAGGAAAAACAAAGGTGACTTGAAGACTGTTGTTTCAGTGAAATTATCATGAAAATGAAAATGTCTGTGTACCTTATGCAGAAAAACCCATGTCACCCTTATTTGCTTTGAAAAATCTCGATGTGTTAAATTTTACATTCAAGTAATGTAACGTTCTCATTTTGCAATAGGAAAGATAAAAATCTGACCTGTATACATAAAACACTGGCAACAATGAAACCCTTTCTTTAAGTAAAAAAACCCAGTTCCCACTTATGATAATGACGATGATGATGATGATGAACTATTCTGTTTCTCATCTTTAAATATCCTTTCAATAAGTTCCCAGCCCTTTATAATTTAATTTAATAGGAAAGTCCCACAAAATAATACTGAGATTCTTTTCTTGTGCTGTTAGCTAGACTATTTGTTCTTCTTCTTGGCACTTGAGCAGTTACTGATTGGGAGATTCTGTCATGGTTAATTGATATAGATTCCATTATTCTAACAATTGAATTACCATTAAGCACTATGTTGTTAAGTTTTTGGTATGTCATTCTTTCATTATCATCAGTACACTTGTATATTTCCCAAAATATAACATCTTTTCAAACACAAAGCTTAAATTATTATATGGATAAAATTGTTTAATACAGATCTTATTAAGAACTGGAAAGATAGTTTTCAGAATTCTCTGTCCTGTGATGATATGATGAGATATTACTGTGAGAATTTAAAGTCTTTCACATGAAATTCTTTTAACATTTCTTAAAAAAAAAGCCTAAACAAAAAACCATTTAATTTGATTCATATGATCCTAACAGTTAATTCAAATACATGTTACAACCTATTGTCTATTAACAAAAAAAACCCACCCCTAAAAAAACTAATTTTGCTTTGGACAAAGTTTACATATTATTTGAAATACGACAAATAAGTTGTCACTGGCAAGTGGGATTTTTTTTTCTGAATTTATGATAAGGAAAGGTATTCCTACAGTAAATATATCTTTGGAATGGAAGGTATCAGATCAATTCAAATGTTTTAATTCATTCAGCACATTAATTAATAGATATAGATAAATATCTGAGTACATCCAAATATTTATTCCTCTTCTAGAGTTTTAGGTATATTAAAAATGGAACGTAACATATTCTTTTCCATGATGATCATCTGGAATTTCCCCAAATCAGGGGGGAAAAAAAAAAAAGTGGTGGGGGGAGGAGAGACAAATAGAGAAAAAGAGAGAGAGATTACAGTGAGATATGCTTTATTTGACATATTCTCCCTATGGAACAATTAATTTGGGGAATTTAATGGAGTTTTTCACTAACTGATAGAGCTGTGCAATGTTTCTCCATTCTTCTATTAAAATATTCTAATTAAATCAGTCATCCTAGTCCCATCTGTTATATACTGCTCTCATGTGGGGTGGCTGCTGGATTCTCTCCAGGGCAGCCACTGTATTTAGCTCCCTTCGTGGCTGGTTGGATGTCAGACACAGCAGAATCTTGTTCTCAGTTAGAAATTACTGCTAAAATGTATTTTGCTGTTACATCACACACGAAAGAAACCCCAGGACAATCCGCCCATCATTAAAAGCTCTAGTTTGACAAGATGAACTGAATCATATCTCCCTCTCATTTTCTGTGGTGCTGGTTTGCTTTTTAATTCTTTTGAGACAGAGAAGGGGAGAAACATGTTGGAGAGAAAGAGGTGTCTAATTAGCTATCGGAATATACTTTGAGCACTATTCTCCTCCATGTCAGAGAAGAGGCTCCTTTGGTGCTGTAGACACTGTTTATCAAAGGAATGTTAACTGAGTAGATGAGAGATTATTTATGGTGCTACAAGGGCAACTGAAATCAAACACACTTGCAAATTCTCGCAAGTGCGTCAGAGTTGGCTGTCACCAGCCCAGTTGCTTCTGACATTTTGAATAAAATCCTGGTTCCACTGAGGTCTCTGAATTTTACACTGACTACAGCACAAGCAGGATTTCTGTCTCGGAAGATAATCTATACGTATCTGTCAACTAATTTAAACCAAATATGCTTCATTCATTCCCTAAAATAAATGAGCTTTACAGTTTTCAAGGTCAAATTTGTTTAAATTGGTTCAGTTCTGAGTACTTCATCTCAGGAAGGAGGTACGTCCACTTTAGTTAACCATACAGCTGTGGTGAGAGACCCACATTCAAGTGGAAAGATTTATCATGTTTATACATTGAGTCAGTAGTTTATATTCTATGCCTGTAAAATTTGGGGTAAATATGTAGAATCTTCTTTAAAAAACAACCAACCATCAGCTGATTCACTTAAACTTTCATGTTTCTCAGGTTTTCATAACTTTTCTTTAAAACGCCCACAAAACTCTCTGTATCTATTTGCATGAATACAACGTAAATATTTGTCAAAGGGTGAAACGTAACAACTCTGAACTGCTGTGTGCAGCTTCTGTAAATAGTCCCTCCTTTATAGGATTCATGGGGTAAGAAAAGCATTTTGCAGATTTGCACAAGTAAAGTATAACCCTACAGTGTCTAGTAAAGTTTAATGGATAGTATAAAATTTGCAAACAGACTTCAAGAATCAAAGTAGAGCCTATGGACAGTCTTCGTGAAACATAATGGCAAAGGAAGTGTTCAGCATGCACAAATACTTGCAGACAATTCTTAAAGAGTAGTTCCTGTTGACATAATACAACTTTTTGCCTTTTTAATGTGGTCCACAAAACTCCTACAGAACTTTGTGACATTAGAAGCAGGATTTTCCACCAAAAATTGGGGCAGACAGTATGCGGACTGTCCGCACATCTACATCTACATTGCAAATGGGTGAGAAATTTGGTTCACTGAATCAGCTCTATGTACTTTTCGTTTTTAAAGAATCAAAGAGAAATATCCTTTCACTGAAAGAATGCCGTGGCTAACTAATTAGGTATTCCTCCTTTCACCTTAAACAAACAACTCATCCAATCAGGGTGCAGTTATAGCTAAATGATCAAAAAGCTATCAATTAAAGTAAAGCATTATGAAAGAGGAAGTAATCAATTAAGATAGTTTGTCAAATTATTATAAAAAACCACAAATTTATAAAAATCAAATAGAAAGCAAAGAAAATACATATACAGAAGTTTGTTACTAACAATTAATCTGGCCAGAAGAACCTTACATGTAAATATGTGTATTTGTTCACACACTAAATCACTAAATTACATATCAAGTATCTGTAGCTGTACATGTGAAGCTTTGTGTACACACACATATATGAAATCAGCCTAGAATTTTTATGAAGAATGCCTACCTAGCTCAAACCCATATTTCTTAATGTTGTATATCTGTTTAAAATCAGATTTATTTATACAAAATCTTTGATCTTTCTGCACTAAGAAAGCTGTCCCAAAATGCAATTTCATTGCAATTATTGTCCTCCTATTAAGCTCATTTAAAATAAAAAAATAAAATGTTAGTTATAATACAAGATTTTTAAAGCCATCTCATAATAAATCTTTACAGAAAATTGTATAAATGAAAATTTTCCTGATTTGTTATTGATCATGAATTATTCTGGATTATTGAATTTGAATGCTGGTTTTATTCTCCTATCTTTAGGAACTGCTGTCTTTGTTTTCCTTTTTCGATTATCACTGTTATTATTACTGCATAATTAATGATTAATGCTTAAGTCTACAATTTTACTTTTATTTGTGTTGGTTCTTTTTTTTGTTTGGTTTTATAGTTTCAGTGGCTTCTTTTAGAGATCAAAAGTTTTTGCCTTTCTCAGCCAGATGGTACAGTTTCCATCTTCAGTGGGAGGGCCACCGTTCAAAAGCCAGCTGGATAAAAAACATAATAAGTAAATTGCAGAAAACCACATCTTCAGTACAAAGCCTTCAGAAACAACAAGGCAACCACAAAAGGCAGGAGGTGAAGTGCTAGAATAGACAAGAGACTCAAACATGTAATATGAGTTCTGATATTTAATATAATTTTGGTAAATCACAAGATATGTATTGCTCTACTGCATGCCATCAGCCCTTCTAACAGACTGCAAAGACTATTTCCCCAAGACAGCACTGAACAATAAATAACATAAAGGTTATTTCATGATGAAAAATGGTTCCATTACTTAACTGACTTTTCAAGGTATAAAAATTGGTAATGGTAAATACCTATTAAAAGTTAACTCATTTTACTGCTACTGGAGAATTGATTGATAATGTAGATAACCCTACCATGTACACCTGATTTGGATATGTTCATGAATTATTACTGAGATTTTATTCCTTGGGGAAATAGAGCTTATCCTGAGTTTATCTGACTAATATTTAGCTTTATCTAGTCCTTTTCTTATTTGGATTTAGTTGCTTTTATTTCCCGCTACATACACTACATACCTCATTTAATTTTATTTTTTCTTTTGGTATCAAGGTCATTTCAAACATACTTTTTTCCCAGGATGTGATTTAAATATGAAATATCTTCCTCTTTTCCAAAGTGACATTTCTTGACTTCCACAAAATCTGGATCAATTCCTAAAATCTCCTGTTCAGACACTAGTACTTATTTTTATACTGCTCTGTGTACACTCATGTACTGTTGCAAGAATGGAAAATGGCTGTAAAAGACAACAAAATCAGAATGGCAAAATTTTATGACACTTTGCACAGAAGCTGATCACTGTAACCCATAATTTATTTAGTTTTCAAACATGCAGAAAAATATTTTACTTTTTTTTTTTCAGAAGTCTAAAAATATGTGTATAGTATATTCAAGAAGGCATTTTAGATTTTTCCAGCTACAGGGAGCTATATGACTGTAGCAGGAAAAACATTTTCCAAATAGGAACTGCTTCTCACATCTAGCCCTAGAGGACTAGAGATAATGAGCTTTAAAGCTGTGACATTTTTATGTACTGAAAAGGTATCTATAATTTTTAACAGTTCTCTTTGATTTCTCTTCCATGAAGCTCAAAGCAGGTAAAGCATTTAACATCATACACAACTGTAAAGTAACTACACATAAAAGCCCTGATTAGTATAAAGTACTCACAATTTTTTTTTTTTCTGGTCTCTGTTGTATGAAACATGCTGTAGCAATATGAGTACTGTATGCTGTTTTGTTTTGTTTTGATTTGTTTTGTTTTGATTTGTTTATGGATGCTAAAGTGTTGACCCTCCAACACCATATAAAATATATGCCTCAAAAAGAGATTTTTCTCTTCTGACATAGCATCCCCAAAACAGTTTTTCAGGAAGCAATTCTGAATCCAAGCTGAGTAGGCAAAGGAAGAAAATGAGGAGTAGTCCTCCAAGCCAAGCTACACCAAACATCTCTTTTCTGGTAAAGAGAGCAGGGATGATGAGAAATACTGAAGGCAAGCCAGGGTTTTGTAACAGGTAGTCTGAGCAAGCCAAACCAAAATGCTTCTAGCCTGGTTCTCATGAAGCAAGACTTCGTCTAC
>NW_010539636.1:0-27524 GCF_000687285.1 Phaethon lepturus | reverse complement strand
TCCTGCTGAAGGCTTTCCGTGGCTTCTGCTGTTCTTCACTGACTAACAATTGAATGCAAGCAATCAGTCTCTCAACAGGTAACTAAAATTTAGGTGCATGTTTTGTTCTAAAATTAGGTAGTCTATATTGTGCACTTCTATACCACATCACACTCTTTTACTCAACAACCTTAGAAAGGAATGTTTTCTTTCAAAATGAATTTAAGTATAAACCAATTAAAAACACAACAAAATATCTTACAAAAAATAAAAATAATTTTCATGGCTAATATACAAAATGTTGCTGCTGCTTTTTCCCATTTGCAGTCAATTTCCAGATCTGTTTTTCATATGCATAGCATGTCTGCCGGGTATTATTACCTACTGGGACATACATTTTTTTCAACAGCTAAGACCTTTGTTTGTGGTGATTTAATTTGCACTGGTAAAAACATTTTTTGAAAGTGAAATGACACGTTTTTCCTTGCCTGTTCTCCTCATGCTCATACAAGATGTACATAAACCTGGCTTTGTTTGACTAACAGCTCTGAGCTAAACACCTAATGAACAGGCAGCAAGTTCATGTAAGGAATGCATGATATGACACACGTGAACAATGGAAGAGTTCAAATTCATGTGGACTTCTCATGGTGAGTTCATTATCTAGTACAAAATAGTCAGGCAAGTATATAGGGTGATAGTTTTTAGGGAGAGGGAAAGTGAGGAGATTATTTATGAAAGAACAAGTAAAGCAGTCTGAACAGATGAGTCAATTAGCTACAGAGATGAAAATGTCCTTGTAATTAAATTTCAGGGCAATAAGAATTCTTGTTTCAAAGACAGAAACCAGTCTATAGCTGCACAGTAGTCTTCCACATTAGTCATGTTGAATAAATCTTGATTATTTTAAACTAAATGAAATTCCATTAATATACCAAACTATAACATTAGTTACTACGTATTACAAATCTATACATTAAGTAATACTGTCTTTCTATGATGAGAAAAAATAGCTCTTGGGTATTTCTCAACTAAATAAACTGTCCTTTGTGCCCTGAAATGTAAATTATTTTTTTTTCATACAGACATATGAATAAAGAGTTGCATTGCAGACTTTTAGAGCCTGTGAGCAAAAAGTGACAGAAAAATATGCAAGCAGAGACACAGGTTTCCCAGGAGCCAAAATGGAGAACATCAGCATAGTCAATTTTGCTTAAGTTTGAAGCAACTGTGTATTATGAAAACAAATTTTTTTTAGCACTCTCAGTAGAAAGGGCTTACCTGCCTGCATTCTGCTTATTAGTATAACTGCTTTATAAAAAGTTTAAAGAATAGGCATTGAACAGAAAGATGCAAATTTTTTTTGATTTCTTAAAATTCAGAGCAGGTTAGAGGACAGTTCTAATTAGGATCACAAATTTTGTAAATACTTTGCTACACCCTCAAACCCACTTCCTTATTTTTATCTACTTGTATACTCTTCCTCCTCTGCCTTCTTCCCCCCTCCTCCTTCAGGAGAAATTTCCAAATTAAATCACACTGTCCTGATTTAACATTGACAGTTTATACCCATTATTGCTCAGTGCACTTATACTCTAAATAAACGCACTCTAAATAAATGCTGAAATTATATGACAAAAGAAAAAAAAGGAAATAAATTTAAGGTGCTTTGTGACTTTTTACAGAATTCCCATATGGTTGATATTTTCTGGAAGAAAATATTTAACAAGTAATTAGTAATACACACAGCTAACATACAATAGTTATGGTTAATACAGTAAAATACACAATATCAGCACATCTAAAAGGAGTACTAGTACAATGTCAGGTATCATCAAAAATTCTGAGCAGGCAGGTGTGAATCCTGAACTTTTCAAAGTCAAGGTCAAAACTATTTATTTTGTAAAAGTACAATTCAGTAGGCACTGGGCTGCGTCTTCGAACTGCTTCTTTTAATAAATGAGAATGTTACATTAAAATACCATTTAGGGGGAGCTGGAAAGTATTTCAACATTCCTAAAGCTTTTTCACAAGTCCCTGTACAAAACATTTCTGTACAAACCAGAAATATTATGTTCTGCACAAATATCTCAAGAAAGAAAGTAGGAAAGAAGGGGGAAGGGAGAAGAGAAGAAAGGAAGGAAGAAAGGAAGGGTGAAGGAAAGGAAGGCAATTCAGGCATGTAGATTTATTTCCATAGTCAACACTGTACGTATGACATGAGATTTCTGGTTATAGATGCATTTCATTGAGATGAAAGGCAGAAATATTTCATACTTTCATGTCATAGCAAAAATGGGGTGTTGTCTAACTTTGAAAACCCCACAACTCGATTACTTACATTTATAATAATGATTAATAATCTTTCCAAATCCCATTTTTGCCCTAAAAAAGGACAGCTAGATAGATAGATTACTGTTCATTCCCGCAACAACACTTAGGCTGTTTAGGCTGGAACACAGTCTAAAATAGATGCCACCACTGGAAAGGAAAAGAACAAAAAATGTCAAAAAACATTAAGTTAAATCTATTCGATCTTGAATTGAGTTCTTGTATGAAGACTTTTATGAACCTTACTTACATCTTTCCACGATGCAATTATAAAAATTTTTTGCTAACTTCTTCATTTGTAACCTAAAGAAAATAAGAGGACTGAAGGACTTATAAAATGCCTCTCCAGGAAAATTGGGATAATTCAGAAAGCAAAGAGAACGTGCAAAGAAAAATCAGAATTCAAATCACATAACCTAAGCAAGATTTCACAGAGGGTGGAATGTCAAAAGAGCATAAAATATTGAATGAGTTGTATGAATGACTAGGAGACCTTCATTTTAAATATGTTATTAATATGGGAAGTAACAGGTAACCTATTCAATGTGTGTGTACCTTTCACATGTAGAAACACTGACACTAGAAAAATATAATTGTAGCATCTTTCTGGCGTGGTTGAATGTAAAGGTGTCTAACAGATTGACCAAACAAAAACTGTAATTTATTTCAATTTTCCTTGCTCTTTATGGGAAAATCCTGGCTATGGATTTTGTAGAAGTATCACATAGATGTTTCTAAATGTAACGTATTACTAGGGGCTGCTGCTCCTAGAATTCATGGACATTTAAGATACTAAAAAGTAATCATTTTCCTGGCACAAGAATATAAACATGACAAAGAAAAAAAACAACAGTGAAGTAAAGAAGTTCTGTTGTCCTCATCTCCTTCATGGTTTCTTTGCCCCTATCTTTTCTTCTCTCTTTTGAGACTTGATATAAGATTTCAGGAAGGGTTTTAAGATTAAATGTCTTTCTGTGTTAATCCTTTAAGCTTTTCCCTTTGGACTCCCAACTTCAATGACAGTCTGTTCATTCGGTGTCTGAACTATTTTTTTAAGAATGAGGAACTAATGAAATGTTGCTAAATTGTCACTTAGCTGTCTTAATGTTGGTTTTATTTTCAAAGGGACAGATCCATCTCCTAGGGAAAAACCCAAGGGTTACTTATTTTGAGAGAGACAGATATGGCTCTTCACAGTTACGTGACTGTGAACAAGCTGCACAGAATGTTTTCACTGTGCTTAATAATCAGCAGCGGACCTCAGAGTAAAACAGTAAATAGCAATTTCCAGGACTTTCTACCAATATATGAAACACTTCAAAGCTAACATGCTTTTATCTGATGTGTTAGGTGACATTTGACATGTCTTCTAATAAGACAGCTAATTGTTCATGTGTGCCTTTCTCCTCCTGATGCTGATAAAGGCTTCCTCTCACCCCCTTGTCTCTCAACCCTTACTGCTGGGTTTGGTCAGCCCCTGGCCTTTGCCAGCCAGCTTAGCTGCAACCGCCTTTCTGCCAGTTCAAATCTTATACGGTGTTCAGTATGACCAGTAATCTGGTGTGGACTGCGAGGCATAGGGAAAGTGAGGAATGCCAGTTGTTTTTCCAGTGTGATTGAAACCATCCGACTGCTTATGAGGAATGTCCTGAAGGTTTTCTTTATCTATTTATACTTAAAAAGAAAAAAAAAAAACACCAAAAAACTGAGAAACAAGACATTCTCATACAAATTGTGTCACAACTGTAACTATTTATGTCTATAGTATCTAAATAGAAAATATGACTATTAATACTGCAAGATCTTTCAACTTATACCTTATATTCAAGTTTTTACTACTTTTTGTGGAAAAATATTCACCTTCAAATAGAATTTGCTATGCTTGATTTTACCATGATACTTACCTTCAAAGGTAATTTTAACTAAATTTCTTCAAATTATCTAAAAAAATTAAGAGAAGTTGAGCACTGTATTATTTCAATACAAATACTCTCTCTGTGTGCCTAATCCTATCATGAGCTCTATAGATTTGGAAGAGACTGCCCATATAATGGGTAGGAAGAAGGGCTTTGTTCCCACATGATATTGAATCCAAAATACTTTAAGAATGAATTTGAAATAAGACCTTTAAGTAGACTTCAGATAATAGCAGTTAATTTATGGTTATTATTTGTTTCCTTACTTCTTTTTAAATAAAAATTCTGGTATCAAGATATCAGTTCTATCAGTTTCAAAAATAGCTATAATGCATGCATCCAGAGCATTAGATTGAAATTCGAGAGATGGTAAAATTTTCTTTTATTTTCTGTTTTTCTAAATTAATTTCAGCTTTATTCTAAATCAAGGTATACCTGGAGATTGGTCCCATAAAACAAATTAATTCTCTCTCTCTCTCTTCCCCTTGTCTTCACCCCCGTCCTCAGAAGGATAGAAAAATGCCTGTTTTCCATTTTTGCAAGGTATTATAATAAAGTTTTACCTTTCAAAATTCTATTTTCTGGGGCTCTTTTTCTTTGATTCATAAATATTTTTTATTCTGTCTCTCTGTCTTTTTATGAGATTTTAAAAAGTAATCAAAGTGCTATGTCTTAAAGGTTATATATTTTAATTCAATGAATAAGTATATATTTACAACTGTACCTGATAATTCTTGTATGCGGTACCTATTTTCCAGTGTATCAGACTGCATTAATGACACCTAAAGTTTTCCGTTTCTTGTCTTCACTTCTTTATTAAGGCACACATGAAAAACAGGAGATCAAAGACAACATATCCAGTTTTATACGGCAAGACTCCTTAGTTATAATCCCTATTAGGAATATAATACTGTTTCTTTAATCGGCAAATACTATGTGTGGAAATTGAAAGATATCATCTTTTGGGAAAAAAAAAATAATATCTTTTTCTTCTTTATCATCTGAGATTAATTCCACTGAACTAATGAGACTTTCAGAATGATCCCTATTAAGTAAAGCTGATTTTAGGAGCACTGTTTATAAATATTTAGGAACCAAAACCATCATATTAAACCTTGGAAAGTAACTCTGCACAAATATTGTCTGACAGTGACCTAATTAGAGTAATTTACATACTAATGAGACTTTGAAAGAGATAAGCAATAGCATGCTTGTAATAGATAATTAATTTGTGTTTCAAAATAAGCTATGGTTATTTAACCACAATTCATATGACACATTGAATTAGAGGAACTAAGCAGGTTATTTTATAACAATAAACAACTGTTACAGCTTTTCAGTTTTACTTAAACTCCCATTCACCAAATTTCCTTTATGTTGAAAAGGTAAGGTTGCTCGTTAAGTTTTTGATTTTGAAGTTTGTTTTGAAAAAAGAGAACTAAGGAATAAAGTACTTCTGCACATCATAAAAGCAACACAACCCGTGCCATATGTTGCCCCTCATTTAGTATGTATTTCAACACATCAGCCTCTGCAGCTGGTGTATGGCTTCTTTTTCCTCCTAATCGTTTTCCTCCAGTCACATATTTTTTTATTTGTGCAATACATGACCATACTTCATAACATGCCTTCCATTGTTTAATTGCTTTCTGAATTTTCATTGTGAGAATAGAAGAAATGAGTGGTTTAAGGCTGTATTATAAGCTTAAAAAAGATGCTGAGTTGTGGCTCTTGACATAACTTTAACAATGTGCTACCGTTTTCAAAACACTGAATTTCACCTCATTTCATGTAAAAATGATGGTGAAACCATAAGCCTCAGCCTTAGCTTTCCTAAACTATATAAAATTGAAAATTCAGAGTGGATAAGTGCTATTTCAGGTTACAAAATGACATTTGTCAAAGCTCTGATATATAATGAAGAAACTATATATTTGTGAAAGCTATTAATATCTGATCAATTTATATGTCTGAAAATGTTTTTTACTGATATGTAAACCACACATGTACGTCTTTCGTTAATATTTTTTCTATATTCTCCTTCTATAGAAAGGTGACTATGTATCCGTACAGCTTCTCTTTAAAAACACTTTTCATATTAGGGGTAGAATAAAGGTAAGTGATTAGTGCTTAATATATTTTTAACCATTACTAAATAGCTACGTGGAAATGTAAAAATAATTCAGTCTGTCATTCCAGCCATACAATTACAAACACATCTTCACTGATTTCGCTTTCATCTTAAAAGATGTTTTGCCTTCTCCATGTGAACACTCAGCTTCCAACTTTGTACACTCCTCCCAAATTTCAGGCTGAAAATGTGGATAGAGTTTCCACTCCTACTTCAGCTGCAGCATACATTGTTTTCATTAGCAGTGCTTTTTAGTTGAACTTTTACGACACAGAAGTCACTAAGTAATGTTGGTGATGCAAATGTTGTGTGGCCACACAAAAACATTATGAAATAGCTTTATTTTTTTTCCCTGTGGTATGATTGACTATGCCCAACAGTGCTGTCATGAGATAAAGAGAGGACACTGATCATTTGACTTGAATATTCAGAGGGATAAGATATATGGATGCAGCCAAATACAAAAAGGGATGAAAGAAAATAGGAAATCTGTATATTTTAAAAAATACCTGTGTGTGGGCATATAAAGTTTTATATGATGAGATCAGCAACTAACAGGAGGCTTTGTATTTCCTTTCTTTTCAATGGCATTTAGAACAATTCATAAAAGGTAAATCTGCTTGCTGCAGATAAATCTAGAATAAAAACTCAGAAAGTAAGACATACATCAGCTGTAACTTCAGTTGATACTTAGGTTTCATGTTAAATCTGCACTCTCTTCTTCTGTGAGTAATGTATTATCTCTGTTTTGGTGGCAAAGCCAGTTTAACACACTTCCACCCCACACACCCCAGCCATTTGTTCCTGCCCCTGCAATGTAAGTGAGATACCCCACACCTTACCGCTTGTGATACCACTTGTGGTGATAAATCTCTTTGAGGAGCTACACTGCAAAAGACTCATAAAAATTATGCAAGATTAAAATAACCTTAACACTAATATAGTCTGTGTATTAAGTATAAATTTCAAAACCAGAAATTTGCTGTTGTTTACAGTGCACTTTGACAGAGAGTTTTGTCAGAGAAATTGAAAGGAAGACAAATCGTAGCTCAGGAATGAATGGCTGAGGCAGAAGTTTCATAAGCCATCTTTACACCCAAAGCCAGCGTATGGGGTAATTGTGCCTCCTTTTCCTCTTTTACACTTGGAAACTGCATGCCATTTCTCTTCATTCTTACTTAAGTATGTCACTGTTCCCACTACCTTTAGTGAAATTAACCCAACACTTAAGGTTAACGGTTTTTATAGGCTAATTCTGGGTGTAGTCTTTTTGGGAAGAGAACTTCTCTGTTAAAATCTGGAAATTGATAGTAGTAAAAATTAAACTGTTACCTTTACCATCTTACATGCTTAGTTTATTAAAAATATAACAGTGTGGTTTATATTAAAAATAACAAAATCATGGGAGTCAGGGCAAGCCGGTGCTGGAAAGATTTTACTACAAGCTTCGAGACCCTGGTGAGGCACAGGCCTTAGTCTTTGAAGGAATTTCCCAAGTGGATGAATAGCTCTTTCTGTGTATATGAAATTCCTTATAAACAAAGGGAAAGTAAAACTTACCATGCAGCTGTACTTTGTTGAAGGGGCGTGGTGAAGTATACTTCCCTAACATGTGTCCAAGACTATGAATAAGTCGGGTGAAAAATACCTCAAGAAAAGATGAAGTGTATCAATGTCTCCTACATTTTGATCTTTCATGATGCAAATCATGAAGCATAAAGTAAGTGCCAGCTAATTCACTGTAACTGACTACAGAACTACAAAGGATTTACAATGATTTATTAACATTCTTCTGCTAGAATGTCTTCCTCTTCAAAACCATTAATCTCTGTTTCATGTAAAGCTGAGGTTTGCCTTTGGTTTATTTTCATAAAGTTAAGTGACTCCACAGTAAAACATTACTGTTAACAATTACAATGTTCTTACCAATGGTAAAAATATGCACTAAAGATATAATTGTGGGTTTACAGTTCATATAATAAGAGGACTCCACAGAGAGATTTTCAAACATTTTATTTATCTTCATGGTAACTGAAAGGTCACCAACCAAGAGTGACATTAACAGACATTTAAAGCAATGAACTGCCTACCTTTGTAGCCAAAAAGGTACCTAGATGATTAATATCACATTTGAATGGGTCCAAGAAAACAGAAGGGAGGCTGGCTAAAGAGCAGTAATATCTACTGACAGATTTTTCTTCATGGTATTTCCATATATAGGTGATAAGTAGTGGACTAATTTTGAAAAGAATAAAAATAGTTCACATATAAGATGTGTTGGAAAAATCACTCACTTTGATAGATATCTACATGCCAAGGCAGGAATTTAAAATAGAGGGTTTAGGAGCCTTGTGGGGTTTATTTATTTTTTTTTTAGCAGACACAGAAGACATACTTTTTGAAAATATAATATTGACTCATGAGATAATTTAGTTCTTCAGAAATTCAATCAGAAAAGTGAAGGGTAGAGAAATTAAACTTGACAGTAATAAATTAAACTGTGTTGCTATGTTGATAACCTTCAGAAAAACTACAGTGATCTTATTTTTTGAATTGTAATAAAAATAAAATTATCATATTATTTTAAATTAGAATGCTTTCAGCATTTGTTAGCATTGTTTTGGTTGGTAATGCAATCTAAAATTATATCAGAATAAAATATAACTACGGTAGTGTTACTTTTTATGCAATCTTGGTAAAATGGTAAATTCTGATGTAGGTTTAAGAAATATTCTTGCTGCAAGCTACAGAAATTAAGCCGTAATGCATAAAGTTGGAGAAACCGATAGAAAATAAACTGACAAAACAGATAAAGGAGGTGTTAAGAAACATTGTAAGAGTAGTTGCTTTGAGATCTCCTAAAAAAGCCAGGCTAATGGGCACTATGGCACGCTCTTTCTGTCAAGCAACATTAAAGATAAACCTTAAGTTTAGCGACGCAGATCGTTAACTCTTCTTGATTTTTGCCTGAGGAAATTCATTACATTGGTCAGTGATCCTAGTACAACTGGTCATACAACTAGCCAAGGTAAAAAGTAATAATTGGACCCTGTTTAGTCTAATCTGATTTGACCAAACAAAAGACTTTGGGCAGGAATGATATCTAGAGCTACACCCTGTAGAAAGCTACATCCTGAAGCTTCTCTACAGATGAAATTCCTAAATAAATATTTCCATGAAACTGCTACAGAGTCACAAGATAGTCTCCAATGCACAGAACTAGAGACGCCAGTGGTAATGGGACAACTCATTTGGGCAAGGGCTGGCATTTCAACAACCGTGATACACGACTAAACAGTAATGACAAGAAATAAAATTCTTCACATATATGAAAAATGTTTTCTCATTATAAACGAACATGAAATTAATTCTTGGTGATCGATAAGATGTTCAACATACTTTTATATCCTGAAATATTCAGTATTGTTTTGGTGTTTGATAGAAATCATAAGGCCATTAGATTAGCTAGACCGATCTCCTGTATTGTACAGATTGCTAAATTGCATCCCATTAAACCTGTTTTTAGCCAGGAACATGCATCATACTAAAACTTTGCTCACATTATGCTAAAATGCATGTTCTGGTAGACCAAAATACATCTTGGCTTGGTAACAAAATGCAGAGCCTGAGATTTGAGACTGAATTTAAAAGAGATATATGGAGTATCTGCACGAGGACTTGAGCCTTAGATTACTCTCTAGAAAGAAATTAGTAAATTAAGCCAAAATACAAAGAAAAGGCAGGTTATGGAGGGAAAAAAATAGTGTTTGGTTCCATTTGCTGTAAGACCTATGAGGTTAGTTTCACCTGGTAAAATGGTTTGGATAGGAATAGAAAACAAGAATTCTATAAATACTGAGGAATATTTTGCAACAAGAAAAGTCAATTACCTAACTGCAGGGCTAACTGTGTCCTAAATGAGGACTAATTGTCCTCCTCACCTCTAATATTTCTGCACCCTGAGGTTGATAAACAATGCAGCCCTCACATTATCCCTGTGAAGTATAGAAGAGAGGAGATTTTTTCCTTTGCTTGAGAAACTAAAATAGTGTCACTGGTCTGAGGAGGATTACATTGGTTAAGAACCACTTAATATAACTTGGTTGCATGGCTGTTCTACTAGGTACGAAGTCACCTTTCCTCTACTAATGTAAGAGTTAAGTGATTGTACATAGTATTTTCCCCCGACAGTCTTTAATAACTGGCTTGCATCTATTAGTAGTTAGTTATCACAAGACATTAGTACATAATGTCTCCATGACAGTAAATCTGTTTTTCTTCATCTTTGAGAGCAAATTTTTATTGTTATTGAATTACCCCAAAAAAACACAAACCACTAAGAAGAATTTCTTCCTAAAACTCATGGCTTGTTACTCATTCACCATTCATTTCAAGTTTTCGAACGGTTAGATGTACAAGCCACAAGGTATTTTTCTGTTCATAGGCCATGTGTTGCAAGTGAGTTTTCAGAGTGAATATTGAAAATTATTGAAGCTTTCAATTACACTGAAAAACTAATGCAGAAAACTAACAAATTGCTTTAAAAAAAGAGTCTAAGAAGTGTTGGGTGAACAATAATTGTGTGCAAAGCCCCTATAGATCTAATAAACTACTAGTGTAGGTTGTTTCAACCTGTCCTGTGACATGTCCCAGACATTTAGGCTGATTCCTGAAGAAACAATAAGTATTTTTACATGTTAAACAGACTCGTAGCAGGCTGTCTTTAGAGGGAAGCCAGAGACACTACCAGTTTTCCTATTACGTCTCTTTATTATCCACAGACACCTGGATGATCGATCAAGTCCGATATGACAGCAGGCACTGTAGGAAGTTACTGAAGAAGCAGATACCTAAAGACACCAAGACAGCCATGGTCCTTTTACTTTTTTTTTTTTCCCCTTGTATCAGAGGTCTGCAAAGTCCTGTGCCATCAAAGAAAGGAGTTTGGGCTATTGATATTTTTGGGAGCATGCTAATAAACAACAGTTTCCCTTTATCCATAGTTCAACAGAAGTCAAAATAATAGTTTTCCCAGGACTTTCCAACACTCAATCTCCCATTTTCCAACTTTCTGGCAGAAAAATTCAACTTTGTTTGCCTTCTTAGAAGTTCTGAGCTACCGGCACCGATTAATTTCTGTCTCTGCAGAGTAAATATGACAGACAGTAATAGCTGCGGGACTTCTTATTTGCACTGTCTTAACACCAATATTCAGCCAAACGCCTGTTGTTCTGTGCAAACACAGAACTGTAAAATGGTTCTTTATCTCAAGATCTACAGGGTTACTTGTAGACTACATAGTAGTCTACAGGGTTATCAAGAAACAATGAACATTAACCTAAATGGAGCTTTTTGTTTTCATGCCTACTTTGCTACTTGTAGCCAAACTACTTAGTTTACTATTAGCTGGGGTAATTCGTCTAAGCTAGACTCTTTTTTCCACAGTCCTTTTTCTTTTTCCACTAAGGTAAGTGATACCTTAAAGCAGAGTGATTAAGAATTTAAATGTAATACATTACCATTACAAAATAAAGAAGAGTAATTCTTCAAAATATTTTTCTAAGTTTTAAATATATTTTTAGCATATGTGAAAGACTTGAGGTTTAGGTGTGGATTTTTTTTTTTTTTTCTTCAGGATAGCAGATATCAAGCATATACCTTGGGACAGCTTGATAGACAGCAGACAAAAATCCAGTTGAAGGAACCGAGAGAAAGTTTGAGTACTTGCATGAGTTATCCAGAAGAGATACATAATAATCCCTGAATATGCAATATAAAATTTCAGATTATATCACAGAGGAAAAACAAATACTCTTCCTATCTTTTCCTGAAGAAAAAGATACCAGCACAAAGCAATTAATCTATTAGAGAAATAAATATTTTTCCCTTGATATTTCACTTCCATTGGTTTTCATTATGCTAACTAGGTACCTGAGAACCTTTTAAGAGTAACCTAAAAGCAGTGTTTAGGCTAGTGGCTTTTTATAGTGTACAACACAGATACAGCAGCTTTATGGCTTGTTTTAGCTTTATATGCCATCAATCTCACACTTTTTTGTTAACTGGGAGTTGTTCTTTCTTAATTCATAAGAGAAGTTACACTACTTGGACAACTTTTCAATGATGCCATAGTATTAGGGGATCTCTCTGTCTTTGGTATCTCTGTGATGAATTTGAATGTTGTTACTCTGACCATGTATCTTGCTGTCCACTAAAGTCAAAAGGGAGTCCTAAACAGTCGTTTCCTCCTAATGACTGGAAGGCACCAACTGTTCACAGGAATCAAAGCATACGAAGCTGTTTGCTACTAGCATGCCCACAACTTTGTGCACCCATATTGTCTCCTGATAACTCCAAAAAGCAGGGTCTCGTGTTGGGGGGGGAGAATGAGAGGGGAGAAGTGAAGAAAACAGTTAGGGATTTCAGTGAAATGAGAAGCCTCTTTACTTGAGATCACTAAATCTACACTCCTTATCTACTTGCTCCACCAAAACACCCTTTTCTTAATAACCTGCCTCACCTCACATGGAATGTAGCTTATATTGGTATACCACTGTGAAAATGCTTTGTAAAAAAAAAAATAAATAAACTCACATCCATTATTTAGCATCTTCACCTATTATACATTTGTCAAAGCAACACATAAACTTGGCTAAATCTGTATCTGAATCAAAAGTTCAGACTATGTCGAACTGCAAACTCTGAGGTGATGAATCCTGATTCCTGACCTAAATCAGACCTCAGACTTTCCAGTTGAGCTACCACTACATTTTATTAGCTCACATTTCACTTTTCATCCTGAGTGCAAAAATGACAGAAAAGTGTTTCTGCTAACCAGATTCACACATGCCATGAGTTCTGTTATAGAAGATTCCTCATTTTATGGCTGTAGGTTAAAAACAATGGTATATAGTCCTCCTGTCAGCTGAGAAAATACTGCCCCAATCATTAAGCATGTTGTAAGGAGCTGATCTTTTCAGCACATAACCTAGCTCTGTGAGGACTGCATTAAAAGTCACCTTGGAGATGTGCGATAGTAGCTAGCAGCACATCACAGAAATGACATTTCCTTAAAAACAAAGGTCAGATGTTCTGTTCACTCCAGGTAAAAATAGCAGAGGCCTCCAGCACTGTTCTTGTGCAGATTTTTCATGGCCTTGTAGCACAGAGAAGCCAAATGTGGAATTCAAAAGTTCCCATTCTCCTGAAATAATTCCATTTTCCAAACAAGCATTCGGTTACTTTAAAACCTGTGGTTCTCCCCATTAACATTGCTCTTGTATAACGCATGGCAGTGGATTTTCCGGACCACTGAACAAGTGTGCCGTGTGACAACCGAGGGAAGAGCAAGGGTTGAGAACATGGGTGGCTTGGTTATCATAAATGTAAGCGAGCAGAATGTACAAAGGCAAAAAATAACCCTTTTTGCGGCATAAAGCAGCACTTCAAAGCAAATGTAAACACATCTGCACTTTATACCTTGTGCATTAGACGAAACAAAAATAACCACAAAATTCTGCTGAAAGACTCTGAAAAGGCGCATAATTAACCACTGTTACATTCACTTAGGCTTCATCAGTCGCAGACACTCTTTGACCTCCTTACAAACACATGAATATAATGGAATCTACATTGGTCAGGTACATACTGATCTTTTAGAGGGAAGTGCAATTAACTTAAGAATAGGTCTCTTTCCCGTTCAAATATTCATACTGCCTTCTTTTAGTTGCTTTAACTGTTATGCTTCTCTTTTCTGACATTTCAGTTTATAAATTATACTGCCTGAGACTTCTAGTGGCAATTTCATGGTAATACATAAAGGGTGTAAACAGGTTTTTAACAAGCTGTGAGCCCAAGTCTTACAGTCAGTCCTGCTATAAGTCAATTGGGCTGATGTCAGTAGAATTGGAATTGCAGTGGGGTAACTGAAAGAAGAATTTAATCCAAATGATTTGTTAGACACATTGCCGATAAAATATTTGTATAAATCTACTACCTTTAAACAACAATTTTCCTATTAGTTTGATTCGGAATTATTTATTTGCATAATGTGTGAAGATCTTGGGACCACTGTTAAACAAATTTATAAACTGAAAAGGACGAATGAAGCTATTGGGTTATTGCTTAGCAGCACTGGTTTCCCAGCACAAGGAATTAATACGTCCACAGTGATCTGCAAGCCTCTGCACAAATAAGCCTACTATTATGGCATACAGGTGCTTCAGAAGGTACCTATAAAACTGCAGGCCACTATACTTATACCTCAGAATGTTTTGTGGGGTTATTTTCGCTAGAAAATCTTGAAAGATACTGCATTATGAGCTCCCTGCTCTACAGTACATTTTAATTTCTATATATTGAATTTTTATGAGGACAGGTTTAACCTATATGAAGGTATCTGTAAAATAATTTTAAAAAATAGAATAGGATTCCATCAGTACAGTTTCCTGTGGAAGTCAGATTGTTTGCTTGTTTCTTTGCTCGTTTGAACTATTCTTCTGTAAGTGTTTTCAGAGAATGCAGTCATTAGATAATGGTGGCAAAACACAAGGCATGTCATAGAGCTACTTGAATATAGATTTTCATTAGTCAATTATACAAAGCCATCTGGCAAGACCTTTTCCCAAACAGGAATCAGATGACAGATCAACCCTTAGGAGGTACTAATTGGCACTGGATGATTTTACAGTCTACCTAATAATCCAAGAGGTGTGATCATACACCCATAGAGGAGGCTTGAGAGACCTGATTTTGACTTGCCATTTGTCTATTGCATTACAAACTGATCTCAGGAAAATCACTTACCTGATTTGAGACTCAAATTACTATATGCAAAATTGAATTCTTGATATTTTTCTGGTTTTGACATGTCTGGCCCAAAAGTGATACGTAGAAATAGAGTTAAAAATGTCCACTCCCACATAGCCCGTTTTTTCCCAGATTCTATTTTGATTTTATTACATATGGTTTAGATTAATCTAATCTGTGTGATGTTACAGACAACAGCAAGAAAAGATACATGTACAGACATCACTTCTTGCATTTACTGCAATTAATATATTCTATTCAAAAAAGCCTGATTTATTTACTTCTTGTTTTCTATTATATCATTCAAACAGGTTCTGTATAGAAATTTCCTTTCCTTTCCTTTTCCTTTCCTTTCTTGTCCCAGGAAAGGAAAGCCATGCTACAGTGATTCATCTTTTCCAAATAAATGTTTTACACAATGGAAAACAGCTTGTACTATATTTTGTCTTTCATATTTTCCTTGTAAAATTGTCCCTGCCCCTCAAATATTCTATATGTAGAATTGAGACAACATTTAAACTGAAGTTCTATTACATACTGTTAGCATATGTAGGAAAAAGGAATATATCAAATATGAATCATGTATCACTAGGATGGTACGCAGTTATTCAACAGCATGCCTGGGTTTTCCACATTAGATTACAATATTAATAAAAGCATCTGAAATGTTATTGTTATTTTTCAGTTGTACCTCTGCTCTTTAAAAAAATCAAAACCTTCTTTCTATTATGTTTCAGTAAAATAATCAGTTTGATTCTTTTGATTGGTTGATATTTCTAGGTTTTTTCTTTAATATTGCCGGTTACTTCCTCTTCTGAGCAAAAGTCTGCACCCAAAATATTTTGCTTTTAGTTTCTGTTTTGATTATTATTACTGGCTCTTTGTAGGGTAGAAAACCTGATAGTCCCTGTCAAGAATTAACGAACTAACTTTTTTTTTTTTTTTTAAAGAAAGAAGATAAAGTGTTGCCTTGGAGAGGCAAAGCCAACCTATAGCTACTGAAACCAGATGTGCAGACCACATGATCATAGCAAGAATGCTATAGGCATCACAGAGGCCATGGTCCAAGCACTACATTAATCATTATCACACCTTTATCTACAGGTGGTCAAGGTTTCTGTAAACTTTTTGAAGAGATTTAAAAGAAGAACTGAAGAATAGAGGAGTGCTTTTCACACATGATAGAAAATGTAATGTAATGGTGAAAAATTCAACAAGCACGCAGTTAAACAGCACAACTGATGGAAAACTGTCAGGAATCAATGTACTTGTTGCAAATGTGAAATAATCAGTAGGTCTGGCACACTTTAACTCTTTTTTTTTTTTTTTACTTTTTTTTTTTCCTTGTTGAGTAAACTACATCTACCTCTTCATAAACCTTTTCCTGTCTTGTCTTCAAATCACCCCCTGGACATTTGCATTACTGATGCAGGTAAATTCTTCCAGAGTTCCAGGCTTCTGCTGCAATTAGGTCTTTTACTTTGATCTCCAAATTGTTTTGCCTGAGCCCGGCTAGACTCTAGACTCCTCTGGGCAGGAAACTGTGTACAAAGCACACTGTGTACAAAACACAAGATAAATCCTGTTAGAAAATAATTTAAAAAAACCCAAACAAACAACACAACAATCCTCAACATTAAAATTATGATTTTGGAAAATAGGAAAAAGAAATTGAAATATCTTTAGTTTCCATCTTAGTCTCTTACTCTGGCAAGTTTTTTGTCCTCCCTGCCAAAGAGCTCGCTAATTCATTCCTATTTATAACATTTTGAGGATAAAGAGGTACATTTGTGTTGAATTCCATATCTAACAATATTAAAAACCAGTAAATGAATTGTTGGCTCCTACCCCAGAATCTTTTCTTCTTTCTTATCACCTGGCCCAAAATCTCATCTGTTGTCCTGTTTCCCATTTTTACAAGTCTTTTTTCTGCCTCTGCTAAGAATTGGACACCTTTAAACCATCGTTATAGATATTTAGTTATACAGTGTGAATCCTGAACTCACACACAGCAGCTAAGATTTCATCTGTTGAGATTTGCCAGATGAGATTTCAGGGGCCTAAACAGAGGCAGTTAGTGCCATCTGAGACACCTGAGTGTCTGAGACATCCGCATCAGACTGTGACATATGATGTAAAACCTTGGGGAACTTGTGCTGTCCTGGACTAACAGCTGGAAGTCTGGCAAAACTCCCTAGAGCCGCTAAGGTGATATTACACAACCTTGCTTTACCAATGCATAAATGCTCACAAGGTGAGAACGCAACATGATTTTTATATGAAAGGCAGCAAGAGGCAAAGTTACATTAAAAATGTATTTGTGAGTGTACTTTTTACAATTTGTACATGTAATGTAACTGTGAGGTACATATGTCTACGTTAGTCTAACAAAGTTAAAAATAAACATCAGTTAGTTCTACTCCTTCCTAAAGCAGAGGTTAGCTGAATTTGTAATTTTTTTTTTAATTTGAATTTTTGAAAAATTAAATCATACAATCAATCTTCACCTACCTATTCAATATTTCATTAACTTATTATTCAAAAGTCTCCCATTTCATTGCAGCCAGGAGAGTGTTACTTTCTCACATCTTTAATTATACTGAAGACCAAAACACTTTTGCACATATTTTACTCTAAACATATGACTCCCAATTATTTCAGTCACGCAGGTGCATAAAGTTGAGCATATGTAGACATCTTTCCAGGATTAGAACATATGTTTTACAGGTTATGAACTGACACAGAGCTAAGAAGGAAAAAAATTATGCAACATAATCATGTTTCCTTTTCACATTGGATAGAGTTAGGTATGTCTATGAAAATATGGATTTGTTTCACCATTATAATAAACTTTTTTCTGATCTTTGACCATCAGTTTTGGTCTCTCATGATCTGAAAATGGCTTAAATTTTTCCCTGGAGTCAGAAATGTGTTGTAAAGCAGAGATATTGAAGTTGGAATTTAGGTAGAAATACAAGATAGTTTCAGCAATTTATAAGGAAGGATGAAATATGTTATATCAATTTATGTTGTTTTCAACATTATAAGAATAAAACTCTAGTGGAATTTTGAGCCTGTTGTAGGAACAGACTGATTAATCAACCATAACTTTAACAGAGTCCTTTAGCAGCCTCAGCATCCAACCTTGATCTGTTTCCATTACCTTTCAGACATTACAAAACCAATTGTTATAGACAGCATGAGTTAGAAAACAAACACTCTTTGAGCTGGTAGTGTCAAAGCCAAAGTGAGTCTTAATGTCAATGTGTTTGTTCCACAATCTTAGCTGTATGACCAAGTGAAAACAGAAATTTAACCATGCAAAGTGGGATGACAAACGTGACAATATGTCTGGCAAAAGAAAGTAAGTCAAAGTTAGCAGTGCTCAGTCTCCTGCAGGAAGAGCATTTTTCCATACCCAAATCAATTCACACTTGGCTTTGTTTCCATACCACGGTGAATTGATGGTAATTATTCTGAAGTCAGGTGTAATAAAAATATGGAAAAGAGATAATGACTTCAACTATATGATACACTTACATCTTTTCACTTAATTATCTCCAGAGGTCAGATATGCTTAATTTTCTAGGGTGTGCAGTAATGGAAGGGCAGGAGATATGTTTACTTTGTTGTGCTTACCTTCTTGTAATACTAACCATTGTAGCAGTTAGCAATCCCAGCCTATACGGTGATACACAGCTGTATGGCAGCTTTAGTTAGTAGACTAATCAAGATGCAAATGAGCACAAGAACAATTATCTAGTTCCTCTTTCTTGACCTAGGGTCAAAATAATTAAAATCATCTAAGGAGATTTAGCAAATTTGTGCAATTTGAATGCCACAGAGTGCCACAAGTCTCGTGCTTAGTTATCTCCCTCCTTACTTCTGTGATCAGATCCTACATGCATAGGAATTACTTTCTCAACCTGAGTACAAATTAGGTTTATTTATTCTGGGTTTTTTTTATGTGATGATGGTTTAATTAAATAAATAGCATACTTCAAATCTGTACATATTTTCCATCGATTTCTCTCACTTGAACTACATATTTAACTTGTACCATAAATTTGAGAGTACTAAATTTGTTGAAAGCATTTTGTATCATCAGCAATGATTCCACATTTTAGTAAAAGTCAGCAGAAGGGTCTGTTGTCTTGTTCTGTTACTGTCGTAACAAGTTCTTAGTATATTAATCATAGTACTGAAATAAAAAGTTTTCAAATATGAGAAGCAGCTTCTACTCTAGAAATATAGAGTTTCAAAGTGTCACAGCCTTTATTGGCAATTTCCAACAAAATATTTCTTTTAAAGTATATAATCTGACAATTTTTAAGCCTGTAATCTAACAAAGGTTTCTTTCTCTATTACAAATATATAGAAACTGCTTCCCTCTTGTGTGACTGACCAATAAACTTCTACAGTGGAAGAAACCTCAGTGAAGATGGGCAAAGGTGATGAGCCCGTGAAGCTCAGAGAATAACTCCAGGTGTGACGGACCACAGCTGTTGCAAAGCAGCTGACTTCATCCCAACACAATGGAGACCAGGGACTAGCCTTTGCTTTATATAAACAGCTATGTCATTTGAGTGGATCAGGTGGAGGTGTAAATGTTTCTTTCATTAAAAGAGTGAGAATGTCTCCTTGTGTTAGCCAGGATAGCATGGGGAAAGAGGATGTGAATATGTGGCTCAGCCCAACATAAAGTATGAAAACAGAACAATTAACAAAAGAATTTTGAAGAGAGCAATGGGCATGAACTGACTTCAACCCACATATTTCTTCCCAGTGACTGGGAACGCCTAGCATCATGTTGGTGAACATATTATAGAGATTGGTAGTGGGATGCCTTGTGTGCCCCTCTAAAGTGCCTGTATGCTAAGGCACACAGTATGGGAAATAAACATAAAGAGTTAGAGATTTGTGTGCAGTTGCAGGACTACAATCTTGCTGGGATCATGGAGATGTGGTGAGATGCCTCTCATGACTGGAGTGTTACAATGGAGAGTCACAGAACTAAGTAGGAAGACAAGAGGGGTAGTTGCCCTTTATGTGAGTAAGCAGCTGGAATGCATGGAGTTCTGTTGGGGGCTGGATGAGGAGCCAGCTGAGAGCTTGTGGGTTGAGATTAATGAGAGGAGAGTTAAAGATAATATTATAGTGGGTATCTGCTATAGGCTACCCTGACAAGAAAGATCTTCTGTATGAGGCCCTCTACAGATGGGAGCAGCCTCACATTCTCAGGCCCTGGTCTTCCTGGGAGACTTTAACTCTGATACCTGCTGGAGGGACAACACAGCAGGTCATAAACAGTCCAGAAGGAGTTCCTGGACTGTGTTGATGATGACTTCATAGTCACCAACAACGAGGGACTCCTTGGGGATGTGAAAATCTAAGGCAGGCTGTGTTGCAGTGACCATGAGATAGTGGATCCTGAGGGCAGGGAGAAGGCTGAAAAGCAAGCTCACAACCCTGGACTTCAGGAGAGCAGTCTTTGGCCTCTTCCAAGGTCTGCTTGATAGAGTGCTGTGGGATAAGGCCCTGGAGGCATGGGGGGAAGCAAGAAAGCTGGTTAATATTCAGGGATCACCTTCTCCATGCTCAGAAGCAGTCCATCTGAAAAAATACAAAGTCAGTCAAAAAAGCCAGAAGACTTGAGTAGATTAATAAAATGCTCCTAGCTAAACTCAAACAAAAAAGAAAGCATATAGAGGGTGGAAGCAAGGACAGGTAACCTGGGAGGAATATAGAGATGTTGTCCGAGCATTCAAGGACAAAGCTAGGAAAGCTAAAGCCCAAATGGAACTGAATCTGATCAGGGATGTAAAAAACAACAAGAAGGGTTTCTATAAGGACATAGGTGACAAAAGGAAGACTAGGGAAAATGTGGGCCCATTTACCAACAAGATGGGGAATCTGGTTACACAGGACATGGAAGAGGCTGAGGTATTGAATGCCTTTGCCTCAGTCTTTAATAGCCAGACCGGCCTTTAGGATTCACAAGTCCCAGAGACAAGATGGAAAGGCTGGAGCAAGGAAAATGTACTCTTGGTGGAAGAGGATCAGGTCAGGGAATACTTAAGCAAACTGCACATACATAAGTCCATGGGCCCTGATGGGATGCTCCCACGAGTGCTGAGGAAACTGGCCGATAGCATTATGAGGCCACTTTCTATAACCTTTGATTGATCATGGCAATGGGGAGAAGTGCCCAAAGGCTGGAGGAGAGCAACTCCTATTTTCAAGAAGAATAAGAAAAAGGACCCAGGGAATTACAGGACCATCAGCCTCACCTCAATCCCTGGTAAGGTGATGGACAGAGTTGGGACTCTTTAGCCTAGAGAAGAGAAGTCTCAGGACGATCTTATTAAGGTGTATAAAGAACGGAGAGGCAGGTGCAAAGAGCTCAGAGCCAGACTCTTTTCAGTGGTGCCCAGTGACAAGACAAGAGGCCGTGGGTACAAACGGAAATACAGGAGCTTTCTTCTGAACATCAGAAAACACTTTTGCAAGGGTGACTGAGCACTGGCACAGGTTGCCCAGGAAGGTTGTGGAGTCTCCATCCTTGGAGATATTCAAAAGCTGTCTGGACATGGTCCTGGGAAACTGGCTTTTGGTGGTCAGGTTCAAGCAGGTGCTTGTACCAGATGACCTTCAGAGGTCCCTTTCAAACTCAGCCATTCTGTGAATCACATTGGTATTGAGATTGAACTACATATTGCAATTGCTATATTTTGCTATTTTGTTTTCTGTATATTTTGTATCACTCTGCTAAATCAAAAATCCCATGTAATATAAAATATCTAAATTAAGTAAATTTCATATTAAGCATATCCTCCACATGTGGAATATTTAAAAGAACCTAAAAAGTCGTAAAGTATTGGACTCTGACATCTTGTCAAAAATATCCCTAACAATAATTTTTACAAGCAGAGCTCATTAATTTTAATATAAGTACCTGTTGTAAATGAAAAGCTAATAATGGAAGAATTAAATACTCACAAACTTTGTGCAGCAACAAATTTGGTAGTCCTGTATTTTATTTTCCCAAGCTGGCTCTGATACAGATCTTAGCCATCAGGATTATATTCTTTTCTACTGTACTTCAATACTAAATGAATTTCTTGAAGGAAGAAACTCTAGAGTATGCAATAACTTTTTTTCTCTTTTTATTTTATTTGATTCCTCAGTGACAGACAGCGTGAATGGCCTATGTGTTTGTTTCCTATATAAAACCACGAAAGGAGTGAAGCAACCATGGAGGCTTACAATAACTAATTTCCACTTCTGAACGTGTAATAATTTCAGAAATCAATCCCCTTTTACATCCTAAGTCTCTTATTATTGTCTTTGTTAGAAGCCCAGTGTGGCTAGAATTTTTTTCCAAAGATGGATTTAACTGTGGGGAAAACTGATGCTGACATGGGCTGCCTTTTTTTTTTTTTTTTAACCCCAAATATCCCACTATTATCAGCTTTAAAATGTATATGACATAAATATTTTAATGAGGAATGGAACTTTTGTCAAAACCTACCCTACCTGCTTAATTTCCAACAACTGCTGGGAGGATCAGTCACTAGGATTTGCCTAGGCTCCTTCGATGTCCAACCTATAAATGTTTTTGTTTGTTCCATCTCATTGACTCAGCACATTACCTTTTTTTTCCTAGAGCAGTAGCAGCCCATTTTTCATTTCTTTTTCTCATGTAATCATATGGCATTTAATATTTCCAGTTAATTTGTACTGATGAATACCTAGTTAAGGTAAATCTATTTTTCAAAGGAAGGTATGGACATAAGCACTGAAAACTATTTCATTAAATCAGTGACCTTTTTAAAATGAATTCCTGTTGATAAAATAAAACTGGATACCACCTAAAGGAAGAAATAAAGGAAATAGAATTTACATGTGTATTGGTTTCCAAGGTAGATATCCAGGTAGAAAACTAGAGGGACAGCTTACCTCAAAAGTACAGGAAAGCATCTACAACATTTCTTCTAGCTCTGAGCACTGTAAAATGTACATTTTTATTTGCTTTTAGCTTGTAATAATAGCAAATTCCCAGTGTCTAGTTCATTTTAATTTCATATCCAGTAGTACTGGAGTTTAACACTATAGTTTTATCAGTTGAGTTTTATTTTTATGCAAGCATGAAACTAATGCACTTTTGAGCCTCTTTCTCTCAAAGGAATGAAAAATATATACTGGAGTAAAACACAGAAAACAGCAAACATTTTAACTATTTCCTCCTTATACTCCAAAATCCAATAGTTTAACAGCCCTGTGAATCTGCTGATACTAAGCAGACTGCTAGCAGTGGTCCTCCAGATTATCATCAGAGCCTCCAGGGAAAATAATCATTGCACTAATGACAACTTTTAAAGTAAATAGTATTTCTATAAAATCAAAACATCAGCATTTGGGTAGACTGGAATCTCATTTATTTACATCAATAAAATATGCACCTTAGGACATGCTAGGTCACAGTTGAGTAATGTATTGCATTTTCCAGTGTTTTTAGAAGGAATGAATAATGACAGTGGAAAGGCTTGGGTTCATTAAAGAAAAACAAATTTGGAGCACTGCAGCTCTTTATTTAGAAGGAGCTTGTGATATGAGCTGACAGTTGCTTTGTTTAGACAAGTGTCATAGCTTTATTTCACTGACCAAGTTTTCTGAAGTCAAACAGGGCAATATTTCTGCACACACACTAGGTAAGTGATAGCATCAACAGGGAAACAACACTTTCTAACTATAGTTTGGAGAGAAACTCTGAAATAAATAATCTTATTTTGAAAAGAATGGCATCATTTGACTTAATTTGAACTTTTACCAAGGATTATCTGCAAATGGGATAGCTGAAATTTGGTCTCCAAATCTATGATCTTCCTCTTTAATTATAGTTTCATTTTCTAGCCTTTTCTTATGCCCACAATCCTATTTGGTCTCAAAATCACATTATTGAATATTTAGGCATTCAATGACCTGTGCTGTGATACTGAATAGAAGTCTGTCTTCTACTCCCTTTTTCTATAGACAATGTTTATTCCTCTTTATTGGGGTCCAAATCAGATTCCCAATGTACAATTTCTTGTTGTACGAAGCAGTGTCTTCTTGAAACAGATTATAATGAAAGCATTATGGAAACAGGCAGAGATTGAGACTGAGATTTTAGGTGTAGGAATAGAAGCAAATGAAATGAAACAACAAGAAGCTATTTCAATAAAGGATTTACTTATAAATTTTTGAGCAAATATTGGTATAGATTTAAAGTACAGAACCAAGCCTGATGTATTTTCATAGTAAGAAAATTGTCTGCAGAAGTTAGCTGTGATTCTTGTTTCCCCAATGATGGCTGGAAGTTCTTTCAGGATTCAGTCCTCCAACATTAGCAATGTCCTCCCAGCCTCCAGAGTGAGTTTTACACAGTCAGTAAATGCATTTCTTCCTATGCCAGAGCTGTCTGCTCTCTAACACAGTTATTTTTTTCCTGGCTGTATTTGTAGAGAGTGGCCATTTCCGGTCCCAAGCACCAGTTGGCTTTGTTAGCCAAAGTACCCCCTGTCATGGCACATCTATTCTGAGCATTACAGCACACAGCAGAGGTCCAACATTTTGCATCAGAAGGCTTCCTTTGGAACAGGGATTGCTATAGTTTTGCTGTGCAGTGATTTGCTCAAGACAATTGCTGGATTAGGAAGCCGGAATGACCAGCTCTCGCCTGCTGTCATGTTAATACAGGTATCCCGCTCCCAGGACATCTAAAATATCCGGGAAGGTCCATGATCCTGGTCTGGGCCACATAACATCATAGCTTTACTTTACTTCTGCTCCACCTTGAATAACTGTTTCTAGACATGGATGGCGAAACTGTGCATGATACTTTAAGTTAAGACTTTTCCATTCTTGTTAAAATTCCCCTGTCATTACTGGAGGTAATTTTTCTGCAAAATTTGAATCTGCACATCTGCTTCACAGTTTTTCTGCAATTAAGAGTTGATGTAGCCATTTTTTTTCTTTCCCTCTTAGCTGAACAGAATACAATTTCTAACAATCATAATCGCTATCAGTAACTTGTTTCTATTTTTTTGCCTTTTGACTGTTACTTATCAACTGTTTTGTCCATGATACAGTCCTCTGGTCACTTAACTCCTGCTTTATTTTAAAAACTGAAAACAGATCATAAATACACCACAATATTCTTGTCACATTCCCCTCGTCAACACATTGTTTTCATAAACTATTATTGAACATGACTGTATTTATATTACAGCAAAAAAAATTACAGTAATATTATTCTATATAATTTTCTGCTGTTTGCTGTTTAGTTTAACACACACAGTGTTGTTTCCTCTCTTTTAATATTCATTACCTTAGTTTACAAGTCATGAAGTTATGTTTGCCAGACAGTAAAGTCCTAGTAATCACTTTTTTTTTACAGAAAATATGTTTATTTCAAGAAAGTCTTACTGTTTCTTCCCCTGGATATTCAGACCTTAGCACAACCTGGTAGCTTTTCCTCTACAAGACTGGAAAAATAAATAAGAAAAATAAAAAACAAAAGAGCTAACAGTAAGGATGGCCAAACAGTTGGCATATTCTTAGTTTCTTCCTGTGTTTTCTTGTAGTGCTTTCAAATCCTTCATTTCAAAGATAGCAGCCAAAACTGTATTTTCTTCTGCTAGTTCAAAAATATTCTTCCTCTCTCTGGAGGGCATTTTATGCCTGCCCACATTAACATAGCATCAGAATTATTTTGCTTGTGCTCATCTTAAAGCATTGACTATTTGCTGGTTCTTTCTGTCTTTCAGCCTACTCAGCTTTTGTGGTCTCCTTGCATCCTCAAATTGGCCACCACTGCCTATTTTTCTGCTTCCACAGCTTGCTTTCCAGATTTTTGAGTGTTTTCTCTTAATGCCTGTGTGGGAAGACTTTCCTCAAACCTTTGCACATGGACATTCTACAAAAACTACGTATGTACTTTCATCTGTAACAAGTGAAGAGAATGGCAGATAATTAAACTTTAATTAAAAAGAAAGAGAGCCATCAAAGTGTTTATATGTCTTGCTTAATGCTAGAAGGGAACCATTGGAATGGTAAATTTTTGGAACGGGCTTAAAGAGAAATTGCCCACATTCACTTTTATTTTAATCTAACTCAAGATAGATCAAAAAACCTACAGGTCTTATAAACTAGACCAAACATTCCTCTGAGATATCCTCCCACAAGTTTTCATAAGATAAAGAAAACAAATGTACTTTCCCATTTCTTCCAGAAGAGACCACCTGAACATACCACATGCCAGGTCATTCTTGTCAGTAAATGAGATGCTCTTTCTAAAAAATCCCTTTGCCAAAAACTGAAACAAAAAATGGTGCAATGAGCAACTATTGTCAACACAGTGATCCCATATGCTTCTTTTTACCCCTATGAGTTGAAGATCCCAGTTAGACTACATTTCGTGTTCCACCACACTCATCTGAGTGAATCCTCCCCTGAAAAGGTGAGGTAGTGCATCATGAAAGAGTAAGAGCATGAAGTAAGAACACTTCTGGCATCATGAAACACTGAAGTAGAGATCCTAGATTGTAATATCTCAGGTTTTGAAACAAAGGTTGCAGTTTTTATTTCTGAAGTGAAAAACAAAAAATCAAAAATATCTCTTCTCCTTTTTCTTGTTATTAAATTAACAAACAAAAAATTTTTTTTAATGAATCCTACTCTTAGTCCTGCATAACCAAGCTGTATTTATACAGGCGCTTATTTCCTTCCTATATGGTGACTGTCTGAGATCCCTGCCAAGATCCTGCCTACAGAGATTCCTCCACATTCATTCTCTAAATCAAGCAAGTCTTAACCTGACAGAAAAAGCATAAAGTACAGCTCTTGAGTTTGAGTTCAGCCTTAAAATCAAATTTGGCTTTACAAACCTAGAAACAGCTGTGCAAGGAACTGGCTTAAACAAGCCTACTGCTGTAACTGCTATATTCCTACATGACAACCTCCATCTGCAGTATAAATCTCCTCTCCCTACACAACATATTCTAAAATCCTTCTCCCTACAATTATACCGGCAAGGAAATATGTCCAAGTCCCTTTATTGCCTAGACATCCAGCATTTTACTTTTGAATACTTTCCCCAATAGGTAATATGAGAATATTGATGAATGTTTTAGAACATTACAATTCTGATAAAATTAAAAATGTCTTCTCCTAGCAAGTGTTGCTTGAGAACACCATATTTGCTATGAAAAACCTTAGGGCATACAATTATTTACAAATAATTAAGACAATAAATAATTAATACCTTTATTCTTCTGTGAAAATTCAGAACTAAACCAAAATGAAATTATAAAATTTAG
>NW_010539635.1:74174-151876 GCF_000687285.1 Phaethon lepturus | reverse complement strand
ACAGATGCTGTCATTTGATGTAGACACAGTCAATGTTTTCCGTCAAACTCATTTTTATCGTACTGGGATGGGGAGACTCTTAAAGAGAAATATTTCTTATTGCATTATTAATTATGTCTTAATTCATAATACAGATGCTGTCATTTGATGTAGACACAGTCGATGTTTTCCGTCAGACTCATGTTACATAAGGGATATGACAAATCAGAGAACAGTGGAGTGTAGGAGAAGTGATATGTGTTTGTTTCCCCTTGATAGTTTACACAATGAAAGAAAAAAGTACTTGCAGTGAAAGTGTGTGTGGAGTTTTTTTGTGAAATTGTCCAAGGTCAGTTATCCAATAGCTAAGAGTACCCGACCTCCAGTAAAACAACAATCTCAACCTTTTGCAGATATTCTGTAAAAAAGAGCCATAGTATCATTCTTTGCTTCCGAGTACCAGCACTGCTGGGTGTTCCTGGTTGCACTGGTAATAGTGACATGTTTTCTCATTGAGAAGAATCCAAACATATCCATCCTGGGACCCTGGTATTTGGTTATCCAGCTACAGAAAATATTCCTCAGCACCAGAAGATAACTAGGACCATGCTGTCAGAAGTCAGTAGCTAATGTCAGATGAGATTTCAAAAACTATGGATTTGTGCATCTGTCTCCATATGTTACCCCATAAATTGATTACTGTTCTAAAATTCCTGTTAACCAACTGCTGTCACTGGTTCATTTGAATCTACAATTTTTAAAAAAATCTTTTTTATCTATACAGGAAGCATTGAGAAAAGGAAAACAGCCACGTATGTTGAGTTTTGAAAGCAATAGCAAGAGTTCATACAGGAAGGAACTTCATATTAGAGGTAGAAGCTCTACACTGAAATGAGAAGACCATTTAAATTTGGAAAGGTTAAGATAACTTTCCTTATTCTAAAGAACACTTCATTATCAATATTAATGGAGAGGGTTATCTTTGAATTTGGGTCACATGGTAGAAGGTTACTAGTTCCAAACATGACAGAAACAGTCCATCACCTCACTCTTTACGAAGTGGAACAGGTCCAATAGACTTGAAAGTGGGATGTGAGAGGAAGCCGTCCCAGACCTGAAATGTGAAGATGTATCAGTCTGAACCTGAAAGAGTAAATCGCAGGATATTTACCTTTTTACCTTTTAAAAGAAATCTGCCTATCTTCCTTTGGATTTGAATTTCTTTTCTCTGTGGCCAACTAGTTTACTCATCCCTTCTATTCCTGTTGATCTTCTCTTCCTGAAGTGTACCTGAAGAACAAATTAAAAAAAAGGATTCAAAACAAGTATCCAAATTAGATTCTGCCTACACTTGGAGGCAAGCAGTGGTCATGTGTAGTCCACCATGATGCTGACTTTTGTTTGTAGATTAACTCTCAAACAAACTGACAAATGAACCTGCTTGGTCTAAGCTTTCTTCCTGTTCCATCCAGGGGGAAGTAATTTAGCAGCAGAAAAACCTTATATAAAGAAAATTAGAAAGGTTTTCAGAAGAGCTTAACCTGCTATGCTTTTAATTAAATTTTCCTTGCATTTTTGCAGTTTTGGGGAAGTTTGAGATTTAGGAAAACAAGCATTTGAAATAAGCTCCAGAAAGTTAAAAGAAACATCCCAGATATGGTCAGATATTCTCAGGAATATCCAATAAATGATAAATACTAAGTATCTTTTCTGTTATAAACTTGAGGAATAAAAGAATGAACTATCAAAAAAAGGTTTGTGTGATGGTTGGTTGAACTTGAATGCTAAGCATGACAATATGTGCAAATGCCGTCACTGCTCTGTGAACTATTAGTACTTGCTTAACCACATTAATCACATTAGTGCTTTAGTGCCCTTTAATGACGTCTTTTGACTTGCAGAAATTTTGTGTTATGGATTTTGTGGAAGTAGAAAACATTTTTTTGATATTTTCTCTTTAGATATAATTTTAACCTTATAAAGCTATTTGGAGTACATATCTTGTGATAACTCAATTTCCTGTCTTAATTGCACATTGTTACTTCCCAAGGTGGAGTGGGCATGCTGAAAATACCAATCCTCCACTTCAGTATCCTGTCTGGAGAGAAAGGTGGCTTTGAGAGGTGTGGACATGGAACAGCCCTAAGTGAACAGGAGAGGTGCATGGGAGAGGCATAGCAAAATGTAGTCCTGTTTTTTTGCCTTACCCTTTAAAAAAAGAGTTTCTTAAGACTATATTTTAAAATATTTTTGCATTTGGGAAAGGTGCTAGTTTGACAAATCCAGAAATAAGAGAGCTCTTTGGGTGCAGTGAGAGTACTTGCTTTATGCCTGCCCTCTGGCAATAATTTTTGACACTACAAGGAAGTATCCAATAGACTATAATTTTGCTGACACACAGGTGAAGACCAATATTGAAGTACTATCAAGTTCAAGTTAATTTTACAGAAGTCCTCAAGTATCCGTAACACACATCTCATGGATACAGTCAAGCTGTGCTGAGGTTTTAGTGGTGAAATGGCTCAATATGATATGCTGAGTTGTTTGTCTCTCTCCTTAGTTAGTGCTGATTTTTTCTTCTTACTGAAAATAGTTGTAATAGGTCAAGACACCCATTGAACTTTGTTGGTTATTTGAAAATTTCTTAGTATTCTTAATAAGGAAAGCCCTGAAATTATTCACTAATACTTCTTTTATGTCTCACTTCTGCTTCCTTCCTAAATGAAGACTGTATTCTCAATTCTGTTTTATTTGTGCAATTTTTCAGTACTAGTTTTCTGTGTTGCCCATTCTGACTGTTGTATTTAGCCCTTCCCTTTAGTGCCCTATATTTGCAGTGCAGGCTTCACTGTGGTGGGAATAATTTATTTTGTTCCTTTCTTTCTATATGCACTCAATAATCAAACTGTGGTACGTGTTGTTGGCTTTTATGCACTCTGCCTCAGTGGCAAAATTACTGAAAGGCAGAAAATGGAGATGGTTCTTGGAAGAAAAAGTTATACTCAGGAGTGCTTGAAGAAGCCTATGTGAGCTTCCTCATTCACTGGAAAAATACGGCCTGCAGGATTGCTTATATATGCTACACTAAACTGTGTGTTTTGTCCTGTACTGGATGCTGAATGAAGATCCAAGGTCTGTTAAAAGGCTCTTGGAAATTCTACTCTAAAGAGAAAAGGTGTATTCCCTGAGCAAATAGAAGTAATCATGTTATCCCTGAGCTTATGTTTCTTCTCATTTTTACTGTTCTAAAAATATTCATGAAGACTGTACAGACAGGTGGTAAATAGATAAATCTAAGTGGATCAAATCTTAACTGTGATCAGGTACATATTGCAGTGTTTGCATAATATCCTCTGCTGAAGGAAATTAATTTTTATTGATATTTACACATGATCTCGGCATAGAAGCTTTTGCCATCACTTCAGGTGCCTGCTGTGAACTGGTGGTACACTAAAACAAAAAATATTTTGAAGAAAATGTATGTGATAAAAGCCCAGAGTAAACATTCAGTAAAACAAAATTATTTGCTATTTGAGCTTGGAGTTTTACAAGCTGAATATGTGAGTTTGTCTGTAAGGGTTGCAGTAGCCAGCAGGTGCCCAACCAAGAGTCTGACAATTTCAGTACAAACATATGCTGGGCAAGTACTGGCTCTAACAGCCTCAGAGGATGAGCCTTTTGCTATGGATTTCACTCCTTTAAGGAAAAATGAGATTTGGGTGTAGGTATCTACATGTAAGCTAGGCATCTTGATCCCCTTCATAATTAATGGACAGGCTTCCTTTCATCTCATCCTAAGGCTGACATCTAAAATAACTTAGGTGAATACTAGGTTTCTGTTCATGGATTTCAAAAGGAATCAAGATGACTAGCTTACTTGAAGGTATCCATGTGTATGGGAGAAGCTCATGCCAAGCATCTAAAACAAAAAGGCATTCAAGTTGAAATAAATTAACTCGTAAAGTTAGTGGCATAGTATCTGGAAATGCAAGTCCATTTCTAAGCAGAATTAATCGTGGCACTGAATGCAACTGTGCTGTGGTTAAAGATGACGGGAAGGGTACACAAGCCTGTGCTAATAGAAAACAGGAGTGCCTTCAGTTCCCTTGGCTACATCTGTTTCTCTTTGCTCTGTGTTCTCACAGTAATAGATTAAGTAAAGCGAGTGGGAAGTGCTGGCTTCCATTGCCAAGTCTTCTGCTTACCTCTAAGGAGATGATCTCGAGTTTGAAATGCCTTGGAAGGGAGCAAAATACACAGTACCTCTGCCATTGGTTCATGTTCTTAAAACACCTTCCAAGTCAAGTCTTATTTTAGATGATGAAGTTGTAGCTTAGGGTAATGTTTGCTTTGAAATCATCTGTGCAGTAGCTTATTCCAGCAGTTATTGGAAAGAAGCAAAAAGTCCCCATAATTTTGGCATAAACTAGCAGAATAGGATATTTTCATTATAGATAGTTTGGTTTATTTAAATTTATGCCTCCCCTGAATGAAACACACAGTGCTTAATGTAAATGACTTTACATTAAGTCAATGGGCAAAACTACCGCTGAATCAAGGTTCTCTGTGTCCATATCATTCCAGACACGCAGGGAGGACAGACTCGCTGTGCATTCTGACCTGGAATTGCTTCACCTTATGGCTTGGATAATGAGATATTGATTCTCACAGAGCAGGTCACGTTAGAGGGAAAATAAGACACTCAGTTGCAATTATGAAAGTCATTTGCAATTGAAAGTGGGAAAAGATTTTCTTTTTGGGTAGCAGATAATATTCTTTAGCTAAGCCTTTCCCACAGTTGCCAGGATTTGATACAAACTGAAAATAAAAAGACTCCCTATCAAATATATATGCTTCTATTTTCATAAGTCAGGAATATTTTTGATAAAGTGGTACTTAAAAGATGTCCTCAAACTATTTTGCAGGGAAGATAAGCAGAGTCTGTTAAATACTTAATGTCTCAAAGTTACAGCCCTAAGTCACAGGGACTTTGCACAAAAATCTAGCAATGCTATCTGGTTTCAGCTTCTCTTAGCAATCTTTTCAGCTGACCTACAACTGCTGAAACAGCAGAAAACATAACCTTCAAGATGCTCTTTTCTTTTTACAAGCACAACATTACTCATTCCTAAACTCAGTTGTCTACTTGCACTAAGATCACGCTCTCCCTCCCTAGGCGTAGTTGTCTGGCAGCCTGTCTCGGGAGTTGATGGAAGAGGGCAGCGAGCGCGCGGGAGAGCTGCGAGGCTGGCCGGGCTGGAGCAGCGCCGGATCCCACTGTACGGGCGCCGGGGGGCCTGGAATCACCTTTCTTCACAGTAGCCGGTGTGGTGCCGTGCTTTGGATTTGTGTCAGTAACACACCAATGGTTTAGCTATTGCTAAACAGTGCTCGCACAGTGTCGGGCCTTTCTGTTTCTCATTCTGTGCCGCACAGTGAGTATATTAGGGAGTGGCAAAAGGTTGGGAGGGGAAACACAAGGGACAGCTGACCCAAATTGGCCAAAAGGATATTCAGTGCCGTGTAACATCGTGCTCGGCAATATACCTGGGAGGTTTGGTCTTTCCAAGGTAGCCTTTGCTCAGAGACTGGCTGGGCATCAGTCTGCTGGTGGGAGGTGGTGAGGAATTGCCTTTGCTTTTTTTTTTTCTTTTTCCCTCGCTTACTAAACTGTCTTTGTCTCAATCCACAAGTTTTCTTGCTTTTGTTCTTCTGATCCTCTCCTCCATGCCGCTGCTGGGGGAGTGGGCAAGCAACTGTGTGGGTGCTTAGTTGCTGGCCAGGCTCAAGTCATCACAGCTAGCAACATTTTCACAGGGCCCTGTAGAAGTATCGCTTTCCCTCTTGGAAAGTGGTGGCTTCTCCCTCTGCCCCATTGAAAACACAGCAGTAGAAGACTAGTCTTCTATTTTCTCTTTCTTCCTTTTGACTCTCTCTTGCCTCTTCCCCTGACTTTTCCCTCCCAGTAGCCACTACTCCTTGCTCCACTGCTGCACTGTTTGCTGAAGTTGTGCTCGCGCAGTTTGCTGCAGGTATTCTGGCAGAGGGCACGTGGCGGGCTGCACCCAGGCAGTCATTGCCACAAGCGGTTCTTTGAAGTTTGATCATATTCTGCTTGTTGAGAATTTGCATCAATTTCTACATGTGATTTCAGGTTAATACCTTAATACCTTTAATTTATAAAATTTAGTTTTTCCAATAAGAGACCGATTAGCAGTCTAATCTTTAGTCTTCTTGTGGGATATTATCCTCTCCAGCCCTATTTGGAGTAATTTTATTTTACAGTTTTTAATACCTAGCCAAATAATTTGCTCAGAAAAAGTGTTTGTGTGAATAACAGAGATGATGTCCTCAGCGTTTTCTGGCTAGGAAAAAAATAAACAAATGGGTCCTTCAGGATTTCCTTTTCAGTTTTTCCCTGAAGACATTGTGCTTCTTTTTACTGTTCCCTCAGGAATACTTGTTACAGGGTAAGAATGCTAATCACAATAGTTAACATAGTCTTTACAGTTGAGTGAATGCATAAAGTAGGGGAATATCAGAGAATATGTTGTTGTTTTACATATGGACTGCCTTGGATGACTTTTTCTTCTTGAGAGGTAAAAAGTTACGTTTCTGTTTCTATTAGTAACTGCCCTGCTATGTCCTCTCCTTTGGTTTTATTCTTTGCTTATAGCACACTTTTCTGTTTGAATGCTTATAACTATATAACTTTCAGACCTCCAAATCTCCAGACCAATAAAATGAATTAAAAAAGTGACTATGAAAACATTGTATTGAAGGAAAGTAATGAAATGAAGATGGAAAATGCCATAATAAATTATATATTTTAATAAATTACTGTACACTGTAGGATTTCAATTACAGAAAAACATACTTTACACAAGTAATTACTAGAGAAATTAGTGGAGAAGCACATCCATTCATTGAATTACAGGACATAAATTCTTCCTCTGATTGCATCTTCCGTTGCGAGGATAGCAATCACAGGCAAACACCAAGCTCTGATAACACCATCTCTTCAGGTTTAGAACTTAATGTTTGATGGGGAATGTGGAAAGACTAATGAAAGGTTGTTTCTTCATGTGCACAGAGGGAATGAATGAAACTGGTTAAATGCAAAGCAAGAGCTTTGATTGTTGGCAGATAACCTGGCCATTTCTTGTCTTGTACACGCCTTTCAGTAGGTATTTGGGTTCAATGGGTCTTTAAGACATTTGTGAATGTTATGTATGCATACATATGGCTTGCTTGTGTGCATTTTATATACACAGTGTAATTACAGCCTGTAAGAAGAGAGTAGAACATACCTGTAGTATGATAAGAAATACTGTGTTTCCCTGTTGTGGAGTGTCTTTTACATGAGACTGAGATTTTGTTGGCTTTATAGTCCCCTTTGGATGAGAGCTAATGGCAGAAATGTTTGTCATAATTCAAATGGGCAGCACATGCTGTGTTACCATGAGGATCTCCCAGCCTCCTGACCATCCCTGGAGGGACCCTGTCAACAGGGTCAGTACAATCCAACTGGATCTTACTCACCTGTGTTGGGAACTTTGAAGCTGAGACTGGTGCCACTCCAAGATAGGAAAAGATGAGCTGGAGTATCCTCAGTGGTTAATATAGCATGTCCCAAGGTATCTTCATGTTTCGGGATTCAGTGTCTAGCTGAGCAGAGGGGAAGAGGTCTCCTCTGGCAGTGGTTTTCAAAAGGGGAAAGAAAATCTAAAGTGTCCTGAATGGAGGTGAGATTAAAGAAGTTTGCAGCAGGGACCTGCTTTTTTTGATTGCTATACATTGGAAATAAGAAAAGTGGGAGGCGTCTGGGTAGGCCATAAATCTAATGTAAACAATGAAAATCAACAGATTACATGGGACAAACATGCAGTATCTGCAATGTCCTGCACAAAGTTAGTAAAAAGAAAAATAGAAATGTAATCTCATTCATTTAGTGTAACTGTTTCCTTCGGTGACATGTGGACACACATCCTGTTTCACTAGGCTATTGATTTTAGTGTGTTTGTTTAGATTTTAGATGCTAAAGATTATGTTTGGTAGACTTAAAAAAACCCCGAAAACCAAAACCAACACTGTCTTCTCAAGTCCATGTTGTGCAGGATTTTTTTTTTTTTTTTTACCCTAATAAATGACCTTTCCTTTTATTGTGTAATTAAACATCTTTCTCTGCCCTTATGTTTGTATGGATTGAGTTTAGAAATATTGATATATTTTTAATTGCTATCAAAGCAAGGAAACTTGTCAATGTGTCTTCCTCTATATTTTCTATTAATGCCATCTTTTTTCTCTCCACTGGTAACATTGGGGGTTTTTTTGCTTCCTTAGTCTATGCTGCTTGTGCTGTGAGTTCAAGAATGTTCTTTTAGAACCTGGTTATATTTTCATCCTAATGTCACCAGTGAGTCAGTTTAGCACATATTCTTATTACAGGATTACTCTAGACTTTTTTTTTTTATTTAGTAAAAAACATCCGAATTCTCTTTGAATTTTTGGTGTAAAAATAATCCATAAAGGTCTTCCATAGACACTGAACAAAGGAAAATGTATCTATGAGAGTACAGTTTATTCCCGTTGTCTGAAATTGCTATAGGTTTTTGATCAACCCTTTGTAGAGAAAATGAGAAGTTCTTTTGCTTAATTTTCCTTTTATTTTCTCTTGATAATGATTTAAACATTTATCAGCTTCTTTTCCTGAAATAGTATGTATGGTAGGAGTATAAATATTATCTACAAGATACTCAGTCTATTACTTTAGAACAACAGATAGAGGAACAAAGCTAGTTCTGATACAGTCCGATTCTTTCTGAAGCAATTTCAGAATTCACAGAATGTTTGAACATGAACATTGCGCAAATATTTGTGCTTCCTGAATTGCAGTTACACAGATATTTGATTGATGTTGTTATATGCCACAAAAATGTCATGAGGTACTAATGTAAAAATCCATTAACAGTAGATAACACAAGAAGTTTAAACATCTTAAAGAGCCAGAAAAACTGTACTGAGATGAGTCTGTACAGCTTGCCTATAATTCTGGTTTAGATCACAATTTTAAGGAAGGGCACTGATCCATCATTATAACCTCTGTTTGTGTTTCATGCTCTGCACAAATTGTTTCTGAGACACGCTTAGATATGGAACACAGACTACAAAGTTGACCAACACTTCAACAGCTTGTCATCATTTCCATAAATTTGCAAAACAATTGTTAATACTGGGAGTATTTTGATGCAGAGACGTTAATGCACTGTAAGTTATGTTATAAATTTAACATCACCGTGGCTATTTTGCACTAACTCTCTGTATGGACGCACATGGATTTGCGTGGATAGTTAATGTTAAGTAAATTGGGTATGAATTTGCAGCACACTATTTTAAAGCAACTCTGATAGCAATGGAGTAAGGTTGCTGTCAGATTGCCTTTCCTGGACTCAGCTGTTCCAGAGGGGCTACCAAATCCAGCTGCTCCACACAGCGCAATCCACAGCGTTACACTGCACGGTTTAAATCGCTGTGCGACCCCACTTGGGCGTGTGCTGACAGGAGCTACTGTAGCTGCAGGTCAGCGGGGCTGGGAGTGGCTGGGAGCTGTCATCAGGGACTTTTCTGTCAGCACAGCAAGACCTGACCCTTCATGGTCTTAAGTACCTCTGAGAGTCAACTTTATTTCTAAAACAATCGATTCAAATCCCAGCTTATTAGACACAAAATTCCACACAAATCTGAATTCTCAGTCTGTTTGTATGAGCAGATTGCAGATTTTAAAGCAAAATAGTTTTCAGTGCAGATGTAGTTTTAATGAAATTCTACGTAGTTTAAAATTGTCAACATTTGATTTAGAAAATATTGAGAAATCATATCAAAATACATGACTTTCTACCCTTTCAGAATAAAACATTCTGATTTTTGTATTTGAAAACAAACAAGCAAACCCAAACCTCTAGGCTTTATATAAAAAGACTTAAAATGTCAAGACCTGTATGGTGTGTTTCTAGGGAATGCAGAAAGTTTCTATCATATCCTCTACATGTCTTTCTATGACATGTATTTTAGGGAACATCTCACTGGTGACATCATCTATAACCTCTTGTATGACTATTTTATACTTGCTTTACTTCACTACACAGAATTACTGAGTAATTCCAGATGTTTCCATTCCTAATGTCTAGTATTCAAAATGCAAAACCAGAAGGACAGCTCTCATGGTATGTTACTGTCTTCCATTTGAATAAGCTGCTTTTAGCAGTTTGCCTAAAAAAAAATAAAATGCCGGGAAGTTCTTGTGACAACAAGATAACAGTAATTAATTTGAAATTAATGGTGAGCCATTAGCAATACTAATACTAAATACTGGTATACAAATGAATTACCAATGAACATAATTTACCACCAGTAAATCAAGACATTCAAGAAAGAAATTCCCCCATACCTGTTTTGACCAGAAACATGTTTTTTTTAAAGTATCAGTCTATCAGCGTCTGTCAAACTCATCATTCACATTGTGTCCAGAAAGACTTGTAGGTGCTGCTTCTTTTGAGCAAATGGGAATGATTTACAACTCCAAACTTGAGAAGTCTTTGGAAATGCTCTGCAGTTGTTATGCTTATTAAAGTTGATATTAATGGGATAGAATGGATATTAATGATAGAGCAAAGTCAAACTTACTTAGCATAAAAATTTGAGTGTTTTGTGGTGCATTATAGTGGATCAATTTGGATTAGTCCCCAGGCATTCTCAAACTGGAACGCAATGGCACTCAAACCTTGAATAATATTCTTGTTCTATCCGGATGCTGAATTTCATCATAGCCTGTTCTTACAAGGCATTTAATCCACTTCCAGTTTCCAGTGTAGGCTTGACTGGAGATGTTACAGAAATCTTTGCAGATATGTGAATAAATCCCTTGCTCTTCACAGGAGAGATTCATCCTCGTAACTGTGTAAGGTGGGTGTTCAGGGGTGATGCAAACTGGACATACTCAACCTAGTGAGATTTTGATCTCTAAACAGCACCTGTCATCCTGTGTACTGGCCCCAGGCACGTCAGGTAGGCTGATTTCGCTCGTACTCTTGTGTTGAACTTGCTGGTGTCTTAAAGTGCAGAGGAGAAAACTGCATCACTGCTAACTAGGAGGTACCATTGGTTCTTATTTATTTATTCCTGCAAATATGAGTAGAGATCACTAATTTAAAAATAGACTGGTTGAGAGTAGATACTGTAAAGGGCAAAGGGTTGTTTGTGTTTGTTTTTCCTTGTGTAATCCTCTCCAGCATCCTCTGGAATATGAACTAATTCTCTGTGAAATCAATTAAACCAGCTATATGTCATGTAGACATAGCCTTAGATGTACTGTTTTATAATCATAGATTGAAATGGGCAATTTCAAGCCCTTTTTTCATTGCTTTGAATGACTTAAACACTGAGGTAAACAAGAGAGAACTGCATTTTATCTTTATTTGTAGAAAGGAAAACACTCCTCTTGACAGAGTTTCCAACTTCCAGAAGTACGCAGCCACTCGAGAACTGAAGGCGCTTCTTGCCCTGCATACTGGTAGGCTGCGCAGTTAAGTTCCTGTTAAGCTGTCATGGGCCATGGAGGTGCTCGCAAGCACATTAAAACCTGTGTTACTAGAACAAGCCAGGTCTTGTTTTCATGCTGCTGGTGACATCTTTCAGTTCTAAGAACAAGTCTTAAGTTAAAAAGAAAATATTGAAGAAAGCTATTTTTGTAAATGGCATATTTTTTTATAGCAGAAAAACAAAATGGAAGGATAGTAATTGCAAAGCAAGCACACGTTTGCTCAGATGCTTGTTCACTCGCTCTTTCAGTTAACCTTTGGCTTTTGGGAGCAGGGTTTCCTTGTATAGTTTTGGCCCTTCCATGTTCAATTACTTCAAATTGGCACCAACTACTAAATTGACCTGAGCTTTATGGGGCAAAACTAATTCTAAGTCTTAATCTGTATGGCAAAGGTTGAACCAGTTTGAATCCAAATGTGATACAAATTACTCCATCTAAGTGCAGCACAAGCATTAACAATGTTTGGCTTTCTCCAGAAGTCTGTTTCGAAAGCTGTGCTGTGAACTGAATGCCTTCCCAGCGCCGCCGCCTGCAGAGCGCACCTGACCCCAGAACGGTCGGGCTCTGTCCGCAGCGCGCGCCTGGGAGCTGGCCGGGGCTGCCGAACTGGGAGGGAGGAGAGCATTTGAAATTCTCTTTGAAAATGCAGTTGTTTGGGCATCCAGTTCAGTCGGTCTCATGTCAGGCATCCTCTTGATTTTTTTTTTTTCCCTCTCTCTCTCTTTTAGAAGTACACGGAAGGCTTGCAATAGTTTCTGATTTTACTTGTATGAGTAAAAGTTCAATAGCAAAATGCCAAGGGTCACAGAGCACTGAAGGGCCTTGGAGGCAAACAGGCAGCTAAATAACAGTGGGTCCCAGAAGAAGACAGACCTCTGTCCCTAGCTGCCTGTCTTCAGTGCCCCTTGCATTTCATTCCAGTGGTACCGGCGAGTTTGTCATACTGAAACTGCAGAAGTGGAGATGCGTTACGATGCCCATTAGTCCTGAAGCAGGTTAAGATTGCTGTCTCTAGGGTGCTTCCTTGGAGCCCTCAGAGGTGGACCGGACATGCCACTAAGATTCAGCCGTAGCACTGATATATTAAAAAAACTAGTCACTTAAGTCAGTAGGAATATATACAGAAATATATATGTAAGAGAGTGCTAGAAAGGGAAGTGTCAAGCAGTTCAGTTCATGCTTGGGAGAGTGGAGTGAGTGGGAAAAAGTAAATGGAATTGTGAGAAAAAAAATGTATCCTTGGAGAGCTTCTTGTAGAAAGGCAGAATCCAGGAAAATGAGCCTGGAGAGGGAGAGGCTGTATATTTTACAGGCCTGTAAACTTTGGATGACACCTCTGGTTTAATCTTAAATAAGCTTTTGCTTTCCATTTGGTCTGTGCACTCCAAAAAGCCAGTTGTGTTTGCTTATATTTATTCTGTGGATTAGGTATGCATCTTTTCTGTTTCACACCTCTGCTTCTGTCCTACAAGATACTGAACATCTGTAGGATCCTGATGATATTACATTTTTACTGATTTGCAAACGAATAGAGAACTAAAGATCTCATTCCCCCATCTTTTACCAAGTGCTACTTGAGATGTCAATATGATTTTTTTTTTTGCCAACCCAACCGATCATTAAACACGGAGTTTTTCTCTCATTCTGAAATCCAACTAATTGGGTATGATTTACTCATTTAAATTTTTAAAAACGGCTTCAGTCTTTTTGTTTACAGACCTTTTAAAGAGCAGTGAAACACACAATAATATCTTTCTCAGATTTTTTTCTAATTAAGAGTAGTAGAAGAAACAAACAAAAAAAGAAAACCATGTAACTGCAAGTCTACAATTGCTCTTTGTTAGTTAAAGAAATAAATTACTTATTAACTTGAAGCATGACATGGGATCAAAACACACACAATATTAATGGACAAATTTTTTTCAGTTTTTAAAATACATCTTTTCTGTTAATTCTCAAGGAAAAAAGTGTTCTTTGACTATAGCTGTTTTTTTTTCCCCCTAAATGTTAACAGTCACATCCTGAATACAGCAGAACAAAGCCAGCTAGTCATAGTATGTGATCCTTATTTTCAAGTTTGCTTTTCTTATTCAAACTTCCATTGGCAGGTGTTAGGGGCATCCAGAGAAATAAGGGTTAAGATAACCCCAAAGCTCACTGATGGTAAAGTTTTTGAAAACCAGGCACAGCAAGGCTGTTTTTTTATGGGCTCGAACGCCTTTGTGGGAGCAGCAAGTGGGCTCTAATGAAGGCCATGATTTGACGATTCATAAAGAATCTTATTCGTGACGTTTTTCTTTATCTCTAAAATGGAAGTGAGAAGATAATGATGGCTGATTTCAAGTCTCTTGATGCTAATGGAAGATATGAATCAAATTGGGCCTAGTTATAAAATGACCCCCTAGAAGAAAATTGTAATCAAACTCCTAAGTGGTTATAATCGCCGAGGAATGGAGTAAAAGGCTGTTCAAATAACATCCAGCTGTAGGCTTTGTGAACCCTTTAACCAAATCCAAGATTGGTTATTCTGATTTCTGATTTCTTATTTTGATTTCCGGATGAATGTGCGCTAGCCACCTTGTTATTTTTAGTTACTTAAGACATTTTTGAAGTCAAGCATCTAAGTTTTTAAACACACGTGTAACGTGAAAGCACTTAGTGGTACAAAATCGAGTGGCAGAAGTAGAAAGGAGAATACTCGTTATCAACGAAGACAGACCCCAGGCAAAACTTTAGCCAGCTGTTCGGCTTTGATGCCATTGCGGAATCCTCTATTGCTTCGGGGTGGGAACGGCAGCGAGCGCTGGGCTGTGCTGAGGTGTTGCAAGCTGCGATGAGACCTGTGTGTGAGAGTCCAGGGCTGCAAGACTACGTATGACAAAAACATCCATCAAATGTGGATGTTTTCTACCTTTCTTCTTGAGTTAAACACCCAAGGAAGGAGAGCGCTATTGTGATCAGATGAGGAAACTATTGCTGATGTATCAAATTTGTGAAAACCTAAAGACCTTTGTAGAAATTAGAAGGATTAAACACACGATTTGCTATTTTACATGGCAATTCATTGTGGAAAAGCAAAACAATTTTTCACTGAATTCTCAGACAGCCACACAGAAGTTCTCTGTGATAATACTCAACTTGTATTGCCAACAATACGAAGGGCTGTGAGGAAGTTAAGTGTCAAAAGTATGATGGATTACTGTTGGTAACCTGTATGGGCAGCGTTTCAGATGCTCCACCTGTAGACACTGAGTGGCATTGTTGCCGTTTTGCTTAGGTAATTTGTTACTGGAGGTAACATTTGTTGATCAAAGTGAATGATCTAGTTGAAATTAAACCCACTAACATTTGAAAACAATTAAATGGAATTAGACACATATTCTGAAGCATCAGTGTGCAAGGTTTTCCTCCAGGAAGATGATTATTTCTAATGGGGAATGCCTATTTCTCATGGACTTAAAATTTCAGTTACAGTGCATCAAAAATTTATTGAATGAGATTTTGATGACAAGATGCAAGGTAAAGCCCACTGAACAGAGCGGGGAAAAAAAAAAAGAGGACAGTATTTGACAGAAAAGTGAATGGTCTTAAGAGGAGCATGGAGTGTAAAGGGAAAGCCAAAGTGAACAAGCTTAATATAAGAATGGGAATTAATCTGTATTTATTCTAAGAACTAAATTTATTCTCCTTTAAATTATATCGGATGGTTTGCCAAACAAATTATTTGGTAACACTCGTTATGAAAGAACCATAACTCTTTGCAGAAATAATAGCTTTTATCATCTTATAATAATAGCTTTTTATCATCGATTCAGGAAATTGGAATAAGTATCTTTGATTATTAGCATATTATGTAGATGACTCTGGCAAAGGCTGAAAGCTGTTTACTATTTCATGCTCAAAATGAAGTAGTTCTGTATCCTCAGAAAAATAAGTAAGTAATGCATTATTTTCAGAACTCAGAAGCAAGTCAGGTGACGTTTTGAGTCTGAATGAATAAAGGTATGTATTCTGCCTATGTGTATAATCACTAGCACGTGGCTGTAGTAGATATACTGATGTACATAAAGTCAGGAGGCTCAGGACAGCAACAGTTGGCAAGTATTTGGTGCTAAAGCTACACAAGACCACCTAATGTCATTGCTGTGGCAGCCAGCTTTGGTCAGCTACAGAAGCATTAGGAATAAATGATGCTTATCCATCCAGTGCCTTGGGCCTGATTTTTATATTTTTCTTTAAATAAGTCCTTTCAAATAGGCTCTCCCAGGTGTGAGCTGTGTAAAGAAGGAAACTATTTGTACATTCTTCTGCGAAATTTGGTTTATTGCTTCTCTTATTCAGGTTTTACATATGCATGTAGTTGTTTTTTTTTTAATTACAGAAGTGACTTAGGCATGGATGGTGATTTGAGCACAGTGTATGTTCGACTCACAGCAACTCAGGTGTAAATCAAGTCTCTAAATACCTTCTGCATCTCTCTAACAATGTAAAAAACCCCAAAGAACCCAAAACGACCCCCCTCGTATTTTATTGGGCAGCAGACTGTCTTTAACTGATGTGAACCCACACTTCTGTTAGTTTTCTAGACTGATAATTTTTCTTCTCATTAACTCATGCTGGTATATCAGTTTGCTTGTTCAAATTAGTAGGTCGGTATTCTGTATTCCATGGTAAAAAAAGTTTCACCGTTGTTGCAGTATAATTTTTTTTCATGGTATGACATGGAGTTCTGTTGAGGGATTTCGAAGACTAAAAGTCAAACTAAAATACTACTGGGATTCCTTTCCAGGTATTCATTAATTTTACCAAAGCCAATTTTGAGATGAAAAGTGAGATGAAAGACCAAGTGCAGAGCCGAGAGAGTTTTACTGTGGAGAGGGTGAGACCATGCTTTTGGAATCGTGGTAGATAAAGTAGCACGTTCCATGATCTAACAGTATGGTATACGGAGTATATGAATGAAAGTAAGCAATGGCCAGGAACACCCTCATTCAGTGGCATCACTACCCGGTGCTGCTATTCCATTTCCTAAAGCTCAGCAGTGCTGTTGAAGGTGTGTGCAGGTGTGGTTTCTAATCACACAGTGCTGATGAAGAGACACGAGTGTCTCAAAACTGCATGAAGAGGAAGAGACTGTTCCTAAAAGGGGCTGCAAGGCCTGGGCAGTTCATTATTGAGGATTCATCAATATTAACAGCAGACTCTGGAAAGTTTATAATTTATGTTACTTTCAAAGTCAGACCTGTCTGTTAGTATGAGCAAATTAACATTTGCTCCCCGTTCAGTGTGGTTAATGGGGTGTAATTCCTGTGATCCCTTTGGTACTGGTGAGCCTAGGTTGTGCTGGCCTTTGAGAGATCCCACGGGACCTTTGGACAAGAGAGAAGTATACATTTTTTTGTCATACTTGTTTATATAATTTGAAACAGTAGTTTAAATATACTGACAAAGTAATTCCACTAAATATCTTCAGAGGTCCTCTACTGATATAACTATATAGCGACAGCAGTTCTAATACATATTAGTCCTTTGTTTCCGACATTTGGAGACTCGGTGTCATCTGCATTAACAAGTGAAGGAGCTGCCACAGGCATCCGTCAGTTAATGCCGTTTGTCATTTTAAAGTACTCTGCTGTCTTACGTTGGCTTGTTGCCTCGTCTTTGCCACCGTCCCGCGCTATCCACCTCACCACGTGAAACAGGCAGTGGCAGAGGCATGAGGCCAGTTCCTGTCGGTATGAAGAAATGAAAAATCTTTGCAGCTCTTCGATGAATTGCTCTGCAAAGCAAACACAGGGGATTTCTTTCAAGACCTGGTTTTTGCCACCTTTGTGCTGAGCAGTACACTTCCCTGAACTGGGGTAACCTGACAGGTTTGTGTGGAGCAGACCTAGTTGATGAGAGTGAGGGTAAAACACTTCCTTGGAGAGTGTTCTCATAACCTGTCCTGAGTCCCCGTGTGCTGCACTGATAGCGAGGGTCACTTGAGTTCCAGGACAGGTAGCAAAACAAAGCAGCAAGCAAGCTTACCAGTGGCAACTCTTACCAAAAGATGGTCCTGTTTCAGTGGCTTTTTGGTGTAGAGGAATGTGTGATATAACGTAATAAAATAAAGCAGCCAAAACCAAGGACAGCTTTACTGCTGCTACAGCTTCTGACTGTGCCTGGGTTTACACAGGGAGAGACAGAATGGAAGGAAAATCCAAACTGTGGTTTCAAAAATAGGATTGTGTTTCAAATACACATAATATTTCAAAAAGAATTTTGTACAATGTCTTTGTCTGATTTTTGTATTCTCAGGTGCTGGAGTATACACATAGGTATAGTGTAAATTCTCCAGTCCTCTCAGTATACAGATCGTATTAGCAACAAGCTTTTTTTAAAATTTTTTTTCCTTCAGAATTTTCCATAAAAATGAACTGTGGATGATACAATGTTTACAGCAATTTATATTTCTCCATATATGTATTAATGCTGAGGTACATAAATTTAACTTATGCTATAGCATCTATTTTTTTCTGGTAATGTGCCTGTTTATCTCTTGTATTGATTAATGCTGCTGTAGGTGCTGTTCTAGCATGTTTGTACAAGTTTTTCTTTATTAGCTTCAAAATCAAGAAGGTCTTAAGTAAAAATAACTACTTATATTTCTGTGAAAGTATTTTAAGAGGATATTATTTATAGTGACTATTACCTTTTTGTCAGTTCATCGCCAAATTATTGTTTGCGGAGTAAAAGCAAATGTAAAGCAGCTGTGAGAACTTCAAACTACAGGTTTGCTACCCTGAAAAAGCATAATCCTCCCAGCTGCAGTTTTCTTTGTTAGCTTTGTGCGAACAGTTATTTTGGATAGAACTATGGAAAAGAGATATGTCTATGTTTTCCTTACTTATCTTTGTAACACAAATGGTAAGTAGGAAACTCACATGTAAGATTTTTTCCTGTGTCTTTTCCATATTGTCTCAAGAATAAATTTTGAATTTTTTAAAAGGAGAAAGGCATTCATTTGCAAAACTGGAAGTGGCTACTCTCTCTTAATCTACAGTGAAATAAAAAGCTATTTAGAGCCAAAAGTTTTAAATTGGGGGAAAAAATGAGGTGTGTGTCTGAATTATGTATTTGTGAGGTTGTGGCAAAACTGAGACACAGATTCTCTGTGACATAATGTTACTGAGATTTTTTCAGTGAAGAATCTAGTTCTCTATGTTTACTTCTTGGCAGAAATTTGTCTGTACATTATCAGTAATAGAAATCAAAACCAGCTCTCCAGCTGGTTGCATCTTGTTAGAATAATAGGGGAGAGCTAGGCACGTTCCCAGGAGTCTTTACTAAAATTGCTGTACTTCTGCCAAAAACAGGTACTAAAGGTTCTGCACATCTTCAGATGTGAGCACCCGTGCTCACCTTTGAACTGACATTCTGGATAAGAAATGATTCAGGCCGTATTTGGTTCCAATAATCTACATTATATACATGGGATCTGAGGAGTTGAAGATACATCTATTCGAAATGTAAGCAAAGAAGTAACTTGGTATTATTTATTTATACAGGTCAACTAAAGCTCAAGATCTAAAGATAAATTTGATCTTCTGTCTCCTCTTTGCTCTTGATTTTAGAAGAGCCCCATGCAGGAGGGAAGATTCCTTGCTGTGACTTCTGACTGGGAGTTTACATTATTCTTCAAATACCTTTTTTCCCATCAACTTACCCAAAATATTTTTGGCATGGGTATTCTCTTTATGGTTTAGTACATTTTTTTGGCCATTAGAGAGAATTGCTAATGAGACCATATCAGTCAGGAAACATACAGGGAGATTGCCAGAACAAAGAATTCAGAACTGGGTCTGGTATATCCTTTTTTTGAGCAACATAATAAAGCAATGCTCAGATGAGGTGATAAAAGAGCTAATTTGGCAAAATTATAAAAAATATACCCAGCTCTTGACTCAGCTCTGTAGAATTGGGACTTTTTTGAGATTTCATGAGGTAATAGTGTCATTTCTACAGAAAAGTGTTGCACTTTTGGTAAGGTTTTGTGGTATTCCTCTATATTCTATTGCTAAAGCTGTGTCCTTGTAAATAGATTTTCCTTGGCATTCGGACTTGCTGACTCTTCCTGCTGTCCATCTATGTACGATTTTCTGTTCTGAAGTTCAGGATGCTCCACACACTTCTCTCTAAATGATTATCTATTGGACTGAGCTTAAGACTGGCAATCCCCAAACTTTTCATGATGGAAAAATTTAATCAATCAATGAGTCCCTCAGTTTCATGTTTTCTATCTCTTTCTCTCCTGTGTATGTGCTTCAGCTTCATAAACCTTATTTTTATGTCTCTTACAGTCATGTGGAGTTAAAATAAGCAATTAATGAGGCTGTACAATATATTTCATTCAAGCAAAGTACTGTCTGGCAAAGTAATCACAGGCTCCCCGGTGCCTGCTCTGTGCTGAAGGTGTGACACTGGTTCCTTTACTGCCAGGTGGCAGGTCAGTTGTCATCCATAGTTACCAAACACATACTGTGCAGTAATTTCCTTGGGCTGAATAGCTCATTCTACAGGATGTGACAGAGCCTTAATCTATGCACATTAGTAGTGTTTTGCTCTAGATTTTATTAAAGCTCTACCATTCTGGTTACTTCTGCATTCCCAATATAGTTATTGAAAGACAAGCTATTCGAAGGGCAGAACCTTGAAGCAGAACCTTGTCCACCTCTATATATCTACATCTGCCAATAGCATTTCATTACAACAGAGTGAAAGCTGGACAGCAAGTAGACTATGTATTTATCATCTGCTGCAGGCACTCCGCTACAGGCATGCATGACGTTATTAGCGCAGTTACGTAGCTATAAGAACATTTCAGGATGTCTTGCCTTAGTTAGTCATCTGCCCGTGACATGACTGACAGTGATATGCATGAGGCTGATGAGCCATTTGGATGGGGATATTCTGACATTGCCTACAGCAAATGTAATAAGAACTATTGTTTTCTAGTAGCAAATAAAATTCACAAAACCAGGGAGCAATAAAGAGAAGCTCAAAGACAACACTGTGAATTCCTTATAATAAAAAACAGTAATACTTAACTTCAAAATGGTTGAACCTCTAGCACCAGCCACCGGTTAGCTAAGGCTTTCTTTCTGTTCTTGCAATTCCCATAAAGAAGAAAGCAAATTCATCATCTAGGGAAGATAATAACTATGCTATCTCAGGCAAGATTATACTTTCCTTGTCAGGGTAAATTTATTAAGCAGCAGAATATGTAACAGGCACAAAATCATACCAAACACTAAGGAACAGAACAGGCACCCTTCCAGCTCTCTGCAGTTGAGCAGAGGGAGGACATTATTACTCTACGCCTAATTCTTCTTTCCTTTTTTCCAACCTCCTCGTACTTCTGAAAGCACAGGCTTTCTGCACCGTGAGTAGACACCATTTACAGTCTGCAATTAAATTATCACTGCAACTAAATGTTACATATTCCCATTCTTTAGTTTCTTCTTGTTTTTTTTTTTTTTTTTAAAGTCATGTTTTGGAACAAAGTACTGGTGAATTCATGCCCCCTTCTTGTGCAGCTACAAGTTGCTTAAGTATCCTGAAGCCTGCTGAGGTCAATGAGAAGATTCCTGTTGACTTCTTAGCTTTTGAACTAGTCTGACTGCACATGATATTTTTATTGATATTTAAAGTTAAGAAGAAGCATCACGCACTAGATCAGCTAAGATAAGTAACACAAACGGTGATTTCACTTGCTGATACTTTTAGAGAGATTAAAGTTTTGAGGGTTTTTTATTATTTAACACTTTAGGCTATAACATGAATTAAATTAAATATTCCTCTACCACTGCAGCACCCAGAAGTAAAGAGAGCTCAGCACTCAGATATTCTGTCTTTTCTGTTGATCTCCTTGGCACCCAGCATAGGTCTTTTCACTTCTCTGCACTTCTTCCTGCTTCCGCGGGGTGACTCCGTAAAGCTAGGTGGTAGCTGCCTGGGGCAAAAATTGATTTTTGTAGGTTTAAAGCCTGGTACAAAGGAGTCATGTACAATTACTGTTAACATGTTTTGCAGTACTAAAAAGGCTTGTTACATTATTAAGCTGATTGACATTTAAAATATATAACTTATATTTGATTTCATTCCTATTGCATCCTACAGGACTTTTTCATCAGAAATTCCATCAAGCCCAAAAGCTTTTGATGTGCTGTGGATGAGCTGCCACAAGATCCAGTAACACTGCAGGTGATATAAATTCAAAGCCTGAATTGTGCAATAAGCTCTGTACTTCATGGAATCTTCAGACAGGTAGGTACGTATGGGTCCTGTTGCAGTCCTGGCAGTATGCTTATTAGCAATAGAAGCAATGCTTCAGGCTCAAATATAAATCAATCTGGGTGGTAGGATTTGCAGCTGGACAGGGACAGTCCACTCTCCACACAAGGCTTTCACATACAAATGCAAGTCTATAAGAGCGGGACCATGGTGGAACAAATGTGAAGGATATCAGCCTAGTGGAAGAAAAAGGTAATGAGTGTTTGTAGTTCATCCTATTTCATGGCATATCCCTGCCAACAACACAGTAGTTCAATATTTGGAAAGAGATTGAATCTCCAGGAGTGCTTCATAAGCATTGTTTTCCGCTTTTATTTGAAAAAGCATGGTGTTTTTTTCTCTGCTTGAGTTAAGTCAATAGAAAATCTGCCTGTGGTTTAATCAGTAAAGTAAGAAAAGGTGAAAGGGAAAATTTAATAGGATCTGGAAAAACCCTATGCATTGGAAATTAAATAGTTTCAACATTTTTTGTAAAGTAGTGTTACCATCCCACCACTCAGACCTATGATACCTGTGCCCAGTATTAGGTTAGAATGGAAAAAACAATCAGTATCTTTTTCTACTTTATTACTCAAAAGTGTGCATAGACATCACGTGGAATGATGATATCAACTTACTTTTGTTTTCTCAAGATTATTATCTCCAAAACTTTGTTACTCTTCTGATCTCTAAATACGAAACCTGGTTTTCATTTCCAGTCATTAATTGACTTTCACACGGTTATGCCCTAAGCTTCAGCTAATGTAATTCCAGGTAAACAGTAGGAACCACAAACAAAATATTATCCCTTTAACATCTAAATGAATTATGCCACTATTTAATCACCTAATTTAAAATTAAGTTTATGATTCATAGAAGTAATAATGCACAACAGATGGATTGTTACTGCTGCTAAATGGTTGGATATATAACATTCCTTCAGCTTGATATAAGGTTTATGGTTAGTCATTAGATGTTTGTTGAAGAATTGTCAACACATGTATTACAGTTCCAGTAATAATGACATGGTACAGTTATTCTGTGTTAAGAAAAGTGGAGGGTTTTAACCCCTTCTGAGAAGGCAAAAATGTAAAGTTATAGAGAAGTTAGATCTGCAGATTTCATGGGATTTTGTATGTAATTTAAGATCACTTTTTGCAGGTTTGCACCCTTCAAATTTAACTTCATATGTCTTTTGGGGAAAATGCCATTGCTAACACACTGGAAACAGAAGAAAGAGAGAATGCTTTTTTTTTTTTTATTTCTGGAAAAAAGACAGAAAAAGGAGATGGAAAAAAGAGTTAAGTTCAAGAAAAACAAACAAACTTGCACCTTTTCGAATGGGATAGATTCAAGAGAATCTTCAAGGTAAAGGATCCAAGAAAATGTATGAATTTTTAAGTACTTGCTCAGTTGGAGAACTCAAGAATGTTCTCCAAGTTCTGTTGTATCTGCAAACTCACTATAAAAGCTGTCAGAGTTGGTCGATGTTTTACTGATACTTTGTATAGCTGAACCAAGTATCATTTGAGGAGCTTTCATAGAAAAAGTAGACTATAGATTTAAAAGCAAAAATGTCTTTAACATTTATAATGAGCTATATAGAAACCACTGAGGTTTCTTACACTGACTTTAATGGTTCTAAACCTTCTTCCTGTATTGTGGACCAGAAACTGAGCTTTCCAGAACTACACAGCATTTATCATAAGATCATAAAAACATAAATGAAATCCTGGAGATTGTGACATAAAAGGGTCTCTCCATACATACCACTATGTAAATACACCACCTACCGCATTTCAACCGTAATATTTTAATTGTTATGAGTATCACAATGTATATTTGCTGAGAAAGCCATTAGAAAAAGATATAATGACACTTAAATGCCATTCCAGAGCTGGTTATATGGTTTCAGAGGTCTTCAACTTTGCCAGTTTTTCTGCTTTGGTTTTGTTTGTTTGTTCCCCCCAAATATTGATAGAAATTTAAAATAAATATTAAAATATTTAAACCAATATTGTGATATAGGAATATTAGAATATATATTTTTGAAAGGAACTTTTCTGTTGCCTTTTCCATTTTTCTTTTCTCTGTTTCATCCCATTTTTGGGATGAGTGCGATATAATGGAATTTACTATGTTCCTTTTTTCAGTTCCTTCACAGTTTTTCCACACTGGGCATTTATGAAGAAGGGACACAGACACACCTGGTGGGTTTTTGGATTTTGGTTGGTTGGGTTTGTATTTTTTTTGTTTGTTTGATTGGGTTCTTTGTTTTTTTGTTGTTGTTTTGTTTTTTCATTTTAGAGCTTCAGAAATTATACAAACTTTAAAAAGACTTAAAAACAGAGTTTAAAAAATGGTAAAAACAAGGAATACTATCCCCCTCTCCTAAAAAAAGTCCAAACCAAACAACTGGAGAGAGAGGAAAAAATAGGGATTAGAACTTTGGAAATTTTCTATTTTGATGACAGGTTGGTTTTGAAAATGACCAATTTTTGTTAGATCTATTTTGAACAAATCTTGACTAGCTATAGCTTCTTCTACAGGAACTTGCTGTTCACAGCCATGGAATTCACTATATCATACCATTTCCTCTCTGGAAATTCAAGTTTACATCCCTGGAATGGGATGGTGCAAAGGCCTGCTCCTCTCTCCAAGGAGCTCATCCTCTCTACCAATTTTCCCCATTGATTTTAATATCCTCATTTTGTAGTTGGATTTTAGACCAGGTGAAATGTGAAAAGCACATCTGCCAGAGAAAAGCACAGTTGTACAAACAGAAATAGCACAGGGCTGCAGACTTCCAAGTCTTGCTGTTGGCAATGTGAAACTTCCTTTTTGCCCTGAATTATATTTTAGTGGACTTTAAGCTGCTGCTGCTGCTTCTTTTTTATTTAAATAATTTATTTCTTTGCTCAAGAGTGCTTGAGAAATTGTTGATTAATATCTATTTTAGACTAAGAAATGATCATTGCTACTGCACTTAATATTTACTGTTTTAATTTACTAGTGACAAAAATTAATCTTGGACCTAGACTTTAGCACAAGAACCTCTGCACTAGATAAATCCACTTTCTATTTTGGTCATTTCCATATGGTCATAGGCAATAGGGAGAAATTTCACCCCATTAGTGCTGTGTGATTAGTTTCCCAAACCATATTGTATATTTTCTGATGCATAAACCTTGCTAAGCCTGAGAGATTTTAAGATAGCCTCTCAAATACTTCAAGTGCAAACACTGTTTCTTCTATTGCCCCCATGCACCACTCAAGTTTAGTTATTGTCACTTATGGAAGTTTTTTTTCAAGTGGATAAACTGGATTGCAAAACCCCAGAGCAGAGTTTTTAAATTTAATTAGTTCAAATCAAGTCTTGCAAACATTTATTTGTAACTTTTGTTATTATTTTAGATTAGTCTGAAATAGAAAATATTGTCACTTGAGTGAAGTTCCATCCAGAGTAAATAGCTATTAAACAGATTACTGTAGCTCTTTAAAATGGTAACTTTTCAGTCTAAATTGAATAAATGTTGTCTCTGTAAGACAGCGTACTTGATAATTAAATTAAATAAATGGTACAAACATTGCAATCACTTGCCGATAGTCGGTCCCAGTAGCACAGCGGGAGCTGGTCTAGTGGAGTTCTCTGGTTTGAGATCTAAGTGCCACACAACGAACGAAGGGTTTTCAGAAATATTCTCAGGACTGTCGTTATTTGAGCGATGGTTCATTCCATACTGAATGTTCCTCCTGGAGTGGAAGAGACAGTATAGCTCCTCCATATGCAAAAGAGGATAGATACAGCAAGGCGGCAGTGTTGGTAAGGGTCTCTGGGTGTGCAGGCTCTGCTCACGTGTGGCAGCCTCTGAGCCTCTGTCTTGGCCATAATACTGCAGAGAAGCAAATTTATGCTGGAGACTGAGACCAGTGGGGGCTGGTGGGTGCTGTCTTGTTCCTTAACTGGGTATGGAAAAGGTAATTCAGCCTAAGCAGCAGGTCACACATCCCATGGAGAGAGTTCCTGCCAGGTGCTGTTATTTTTGGCTGTATCTATGTTCTAGGGCAAAGGGTGCAGTCCTGGTTCCAGGGGGCATATCCTGGCTGCGCTGTGGAATACACCTCACTCCCCATCCCTGGCTATCTCCGCGGGGCATACGCTGGAGTAAACGGTGGCTCCATCCACACCTGCCTACTCTGTTTCCTTGTAAGGGAAACTGGGAAACTTGAAGAGATGTTGTGTTGACTGAAAGCAATCCATAGCAGCAGTAATTTTATGTTTCAGTTTGAGAGGTCTCAAGGTTTTGGAGAAGAGAGTGATTTTGGCAGTAAAGGACTGAAGAACCCATCTTCATTATAAAGAAATATGGATATTTCTCTGCTCTACGCTCCTCCTTCCCCTCTTTGGTCTCCCTTCCCCAATATATGGTTGAAGTACTGTACATGCTCCATGGTTGTTAATTAGACTTTCTGATAGTTTAAACAAAGTCGCATCTCAGCGATTAATTCCTACATTCCTGGTCCAGTGACATGCTTGCATTTATACAGAAAAAAATGTAATACAGTTATTTGCTTCAAGTGCAGGGTGTGAGAAATTTGATCCCTACAATATAAACAAAACTTTACTCCTATACGCATTGTAGGAGATCTCTTTTTTTATTCCCAGACATTTGACACTAATTGTGTTTTCTGTTGCAGAAGTTGATTTTAATGACAGCAGCTCAGAGTATAATGTAGCAAATCCTGAAGGCAGTCTGTTGCAGAGTATAAATGGGTTTCTGGTGCTTGATGCAAAAGGACATATGTAAGAACTTCTCTGATGCCAAAAGTTAAACTTTTGAAAGCTTTGCAGTGTATTTTGGCAGCGTTATCGCGGAAGACATGTTTTAAACCCAATATTTTAAGGGTATCTGAAACTACACATGCCTTTTTTCATTACAGTTCAGAAGGCAGAGTAGACTACATTTGGTGGTGTTATCGTAAAAAAGAACTGTACCTGCCCTACAGCAGTTAAACATTCCAATCTTTCTGTCGACGTACTTTTCTGTTGCTTTTATTTTTGTATTTTTGCAGTATAGCAACTGAAAGGGTGCACGTTGAATTGTGTTTCTGAAAGCAGAGTTAATCATTGCCCAAAAGGCAAATATAAAGCATGTGAATGATGCTAAAGGAGTTTAAATGCTGGCTGTTGATAGAAGTTGTGACATTCACATGCTGTTTGCCTATCCTTTTACAAGATTCAGTTTTATTTGACAGGTTTCGTCTGATTCCTAGTACAGTTTAGTGGGAACAGTAGAGATTGATCTTTAAAACTACATGTTGCTACCCTATTTAGTTTTTTTCCTTTAACTCTTTTCCAGTCTCTCAAGTGCTACTTGATAGCAGGTCAGTAATTTGCAGGAACAAATTCTATTCTATTCATGTCTCTCAAATCTTCATTGTCGTAGTATTTTAGCATCTTCTGGTAGCACATTGAACAGAGTGATTACCATTTATCATATATGCTTACATCTCTTAATCTCTCCAGAGGGAGAATTGTATGCAGAGTTGTGTTTGGAATTTAAAGACAGTCAGCTCTCCATAATTCCCCTGGGACAAGATGAATTTGCTGTCTCATCTAATGTTACAGGTCATGTACTTGTACTTTGATCAAAACTTCGAGTTTTGAAAGGGCAAAGGAAGAGATTTCTCTTGCTTTTAAAGAAAAACACTCCACTTCTGTGAATGCAGTCGCTTTACAGTATAGGAAACGCTGGTTCAGAACCAGAAAGCCTTCGTGTTCATGCTGTAATGTCACAAATTCTTTTGATTGCTTTGATTCATTGTCTGTCTTCTGTAACTTCTTGTCCTATTCAGGACCTCATTTTCCCTGTGCCCTATCTAACATAGAACAGAGTGCAAAGGACATAGGAGAGTGAGACAAGTGGTGCTGTAAGTCCTTCTGCTGAAGTTTCTTTGTATTATTGCTCAGAATCTCTTCAGTAGAAAAAAATATGACAGTTTCTTGTGTGTGGCCAGGAGTTTTCCTTGTGCCTTGAGATTAAGGGGAAGAAATAAACCTACAAAAGTACAAATGCACATATCTGAAGCAGGTTGGTATATACATTTAAGAACAATGTACAGTGAATTCGTAAAGCTTAACTTTAATCATAATTGTCTATCCTTAAATTCAAGTATTTAGGGCTTGTTTTTTTCAAAAGATGTGATTAGTGCTTTCAAAAATAACAGCAATCATGGATGGATTCACAGGCTTTCTGCAGCCAGCAGCTGTGTACTTCCAGCAAAGCTTGAGGAAGTCTGATCATGCTTCAAGGGCCATTGCTGAGATCCCAGGGTGAGCTTAGTCTAAAATAGTGGCCTAATTCCTGTCCAGTCTTTCCCCCATAAATCTTTCTGTTGTTTCTTTTGTGGAACTTGAAGGAAAGAGTCTGGTCAGCTCTGTTAAAGCCTTTTAGAAATTAGAATTCATATAGCCAAATGCCCACCAGTAAGCCTGGAGAAGAGTGGATTTTAAAGACTTATGATGTATTTTTAGCAATCACATAAATAATCAGTCTCTACAACTCTTGCAAATCTTGACAGCAGTCATGGGACATCAAGATTTACATTTGAAATTGTAAGCTTTTAATAGTTGTATTCCCATAAGCCAGTGAGCCTCAACTGGCGAAGTTCAGTTTATCACTGAATGGACTCAAGGGATAATGTTTCAGAACAGTGCAACAAAAGTAAGTACCTAAATAGGAATGCAACCATCTTGGAAAGGTATATCTCATTGTAGTTGCAAACAAATTTTGAGTAATTTGCAGTTACCAAAAAGTAAAAAAATCTTTTGAATAAAAATCTCTGTAAAGGAAAATTCCTGATTACTCTTTTTCATTATATTCCCCCATGATATGGGGAATAGGTGTTCAACTTAAAGGTCTCAATTAGAAGCCCTATTTGTCTTTTCATTCTGGATTATAGAGAAATACTTAGACTAGTACTTAGTGAGTATTAGCTGCTTAAAAATTCAGGTTTCTGAAATGGGGTTTCTGTGCTTGAAAAAAACCTTACATCAGGAAAATCAAAATTCAAAGGTAAGAATAAATATTAATTTATTCTTTAGTCACTACAATTTTGCCCTTAACTTAAAAAAATAAACACAGTCATCATGTAATGTTTTTTTTGTTCTTATTTATGCATTTTAGGAAGTTTGTTTGCAAACTATTTGCTTGTTGTGCTGCTGCATTTGAGCACCTATGTGGTGTTGTTACATCTGAGGGACTGGTCTTCATGCTGTTTACTTTTGAAATTTTGTGTTATTTTTACAAGAAATCCTAAAATTTGGAGATGTCAGAATTAGCTCCTTCATTGAATATGAGATTCTCGAGATATTCTTGGAAACAAAATGTAACTTAGTGAGTTTTCAAAGAAATAGAGTTACAAGGAAGAGGGGAAAAACAGCCAAAGAGTACCAATGAATTCTATAGGTTGAGTTAGTTAAATTGTTTCTACCCTTCTTAGTCTTCCAAGCCTGTAACATGTGGAAAAAATATTTGGACAGATCATGTTAGAATATCATATAATTTGTACAGTTCCTCTGGTTTTTAAAATTAATTTGTAAAATCTCTGGGAAACCGGGGTGTGTTAGCAGCATTCTGAGAGGAACTGTACAGTATCTGTAGTAACTTCAATCCTGGAACAATTTTATTTCCTCAGCAGAGGTAGGATGGCTTCCCAAAGATAGGTAAACTGTTCCAAATAGCTAAGAACCTACCTAATAAAATACAGCTGAACGCCATGAATGATGTCGCATGAAATGACATGAATTACATAGCTGTTTTATAGGGCACCCCCTGACTCCCATGATATACAACCTCATTACCGATTCCTGTCATTATTTGTACGTTATTCTTTTGTTCATATATCTAAAACCATTTAAGTCCTTCAAGGGAAAATAGTGTATTCTAGGGGCAGTTTTATTTGAAAGCAGCATTCATTTGTTAGTGTCATATGCATTTTTCAGATGCGTTATCTGCAATCAGGTAAGCAGCAAGCCCATATTTAGTGATGGCCATAGTTCAGCTAAGTTCTCTAGGCTTTACATCAGCTTCATACATCTGGATTATACTGTTTTCTGTACTACCATCACTACTGTCCTGTGCCAGTCAAAGAATTGAAGGGAAATCATGCATGAAAGAGGGGGAAATAAGTTCAGTGTGTTAAGAAATTATGCCCAGTACTTTAATATATTGGTTGCCTGGCATAGTTTATAATTCACATGGCTAGAATAAAAATCCTGTATTTCTTCAGTCTCTCACTCCCACCCTTGGGTAGTTAGATATGGTGAAACAAATGCACACACTTTGAAGGCTAGGAACAAAACCAAAACACCTGTGTTCATAACCAGACTCTCTGCTCATGATACCAGGATTTCTAGAGCTAATATCAAACTCATCTTCTTACACAGCCTAACAGAGCCAGTGAAACAGACTATAGTTGGTGAGAATAGGCCATGACCAAAAAATTATTCTTCCTAGAGGAATATTCTGGGACATTTCCTTCTGTATTTTTGATCATTTCCTTTTCAGAGACATGATGTTTTAATAGCATTAATCCTTTTGTATCTTTAGTACATTATAACGTGATGGGATGACAAATCAAAAATTGACTTATAGTACTGGGATTTGTCCTTCATGGAAAACTCTGATTTCCTAAATGTAGACTGAAGAACAAATTGTGCTATCAGTATTTGTGTCTAGATATCCTGGAGTGGGATACATGACACATTCCTTCACAGAGCAATTGCTGAATCTGTGAGAAACTTTCTATTTTAGCTGTACTCTTGGTTGTTAATGAGGATATTATAGAATTGCTTATTGGAGAAAATAGAGTAGACCAGAAAATCACTAGTTAAAATCTGCTTATATTAAACTGAAATCTAAATGGGTAGACTTTGTGTTACAAAAGCTGAAGCTCTGAAAAATTCAGGAGTGGAGGAAAGTTAGCCAGGCATTGGGAGCTCTTGACTCTACTCTCAATAAAATGTAAGTCTTTAGAATATTTTTTAATAGTAAGAGTAAATAAGTAACAATGTTAATGGGAAGTGGAATATGACATGCTGTTCCTTTACCAGTGATAAATCAGGTAATCTTAAGGTATTATTTTTGACAAGGTAACCGAGAAATAATTTAATCTGGATTTCAGAAACATAATGCCAAATAGAAAGTTATTAATTTGGGTGCAGAACTAATGATCTGTGCACATCTTTATGCAAAAAGTTGCCAAAGTCAACTGAATGAGGTTTAATAAGGCCAAGTGCCGGGTCCTGCACTTCGGTCACACCAACCCCATGCAACGCTACAGGCTTGGGGAGGAGTGGCTGGAGAGCTGCCCGGTGGAAAGGGACCTGGGGGTGCTGGTTGACAGCTGGCTGAACATGAGCCGGCAGTGTGCCCAGGTGGCCAAGAAGGCCAACAGCGTCCTGGCCTGTATCAGAAATAGTGTGGCCAGCAGGAGTAGGGAAGTGACTGTGCCCTTGTACTCGGCACTGGGGAGGCCGCACCTTGAATCCTGTGTTCAGTTTTGGGCCCCTCACTACAAGAAGGACATTGAGGTGCTGGAGCGTGTCCAAAGAAGGGCAACGAAGCTGGTGAGGGGTCTGGAGCACAAGTCTTATGGGGAGCGGCTGAGGGAACTGGGGTTGTTTAGCCTGGAGAAGAGGAGGCTGAGGGGCGACCTTATTGCTCTCTACAACTACCTGAAAGGGGGCTGTGGTGAGGTGGGTGTTGGTCTTTTCTTCGCAAGTAACTAGTGACAGAAAAGAGGAAATGGCGTCAAGTTGCACCAGGGGAGGTTTAGACTAGATGTTAGGAAAAATTTCTTCACTGAGAGGGTGGTCAAGCATTGGAACAGGCTGCCCAGGGAGGTGGTGGAGTCACCATCACTGGAAGTGTTCAAAAAACCTGTAGACATGGCACTTCAGGACGTGGTTTAGTGGACATGGTGGTGTTGGGTTGATGGTTGGACTTGATGATCTTGAAGGTCTTTTCCAACCTTAATGATCCTGTGATTCTGTGAAAAATTCAAAGCACAGTGGAAGCTAGTAAACAATACATACCGTCAGTTTGTAGTGAAGGAGAAAGTGCCAAACTGATGCATTTAGAATTCCCAGGAAACCTTTCTTGTGATCTTGGCATAACAAGTACAAATGTGCTAATTAATTTGCTTATAAACTCAGACTTGAAGATGACATCAACTTGGAGAAGTAGTAGAATATTAAACAGGAAAGAATGGATGATATTGAGGGTCGTAATGATAGAAATAGGATGAAAGTACATGAATACAGCATGTGACATCAGGAAAATATGCTAAGTTGGAGACTCAGCAACTAGAATCAAGATTCCAAAACGCACCACTGAGCAAAGGTTTCTTGACGGTCAGAAGGAAACTATTAGCTACTGTGTGATATAAAAGTGCAAAAATGCATGGGTGATTTGAGGAGTTGTTGCATGGAGGGTGTTGCAGCAGAAATTAATGCCTTCATAAAAGACACTAGTGGACTGAATCTAGGATACTCTAAAGAATCTTGGTCAGCAGTTACAAGGAAAAACTGCTAGGCTAACTGTGAATGAAAACACAATCTTACAAGGAACTATGAAAGTATGGCATGTAATGCATTGCTATCTCTAAATATATCAAGAAATGTAATACCAGTGAGTGAAAAGGTGGATTTGAGCTAAAAGGTAACACAAAATCAAGTTCTAATAAACTGATTATAAATAAATCTTAAGTACACATTATGAGATGGTTTCTTGCTCTGATGGTGTGTTGTTCTGGAGTAGGCAGACACGAAAAGTGGAGACAAAATCTAATGCCTACAATATGAGCTTATGAAGGAGAGTACATAGCGTTCTTGCCTGCAATTAAAAGGGGTACTGGGCTTAATATACAAGGAGGTCTTTTCCTATCCTATCTCCAGGGACAGGCAAAAATACTATGGGCCGTGTAAACAGACCAATATTTATTTCTTTTTTCTTCTTGAGAATTGACTCATGCACTCATTTTAACTTTGGATCTCTAGAGTTCAACCTTAGATTTCCTTGTTATTTGTTTTATATTAGTGTGGTGAGAGAGAGAGAAGTAGGAGGAAGGTACTCACCTAAGTGATTGGTGTGCCTTAGTTCAATGTGGGTTCTGCAGCTCTCCTTCTCATTGATATCACAAGAGTGAAAAATGGTGCAGGAAGGAAATGAACATATTTGCACTTGGTAAATGAGTATTGTGAACAAAAAATGTTACCTTACACTTATCGATTAACTTTAAATACAGCTCTTTCTTCTTTTATGCTTTTTCTTAATGACCTTGCTGGGTATTTGCTTGTTGTTGTTATAGGCAAGTTGAAGGACACCTGTTATATCAGAAAAAAAAATTAGAAAAAAAGCATCTGCTATCCATTGTAATGTAATTGCATGGTGAAGAATTCTTTGTTATTTTAGGATATTACCTGTAGTTTTTGTTACCATATATAAAATTTATTGTGTCATCTGATTTAGCATGGCATCAGTGAGTGCATAGAGAACAACAAATATGTTTCAGAAATCTTATTCAAAAGGGGTTTTCTTCTTGTTCCAAGTATGTGCATTTGTATTTTTACAAATTTCAGGTCTCTTTAAGGATGGGGTTCTGAATGTTATTTGGAACATACCAATGCACATCTCCTGACACAGCAAAGATTTTATTTGTGATAGTCCTTAAAGCTTGAAATGTTCTCTCTTGTAGCTTGAAATTTTCTCAAATGATCACACTATTAGTCCGCCAGGGAGATAAACACAATATAAGGTGCTCCCATATTGATGATGCATACTACTGACAGCCTTCATTCAGGTTTTGAGCTTAGACTGTAACCTGTCATGGATTACAAACAAATCCGAGTGACAGGCACTACGTACAATATGCTTTGCTGAACCCACTGTTGTTCATTAAACAGAAATACCTCTTTATATGCACATGCACTTCACATTTGTAGTATGTGGATATTACACTTACATGCAATAACTTTGCAGGTGACCTGAAGGATTTAGTACTATGTGCTTACGTTTTACTTGTAACTGGAGAAAAAGTCATTTTGGTGTATAAACATTTCTGTATTGTGGGCACAACCTGAGTTTGCATCATCATAGTTGGTGCAGAGCGCCCTGCTTGGCCCATCTTGCAGCTTTTCTGCTATCGTAGGAAGGAGGAGCAGCTAGGCTCCGGGGAGCTCTGAACGAGTTGTCTCGTTGCAGTTGTGTCAGAGCAGGCTTTGAAAAGCAGCCTGTGACACTGTAGCACAACTGGAAGGAGATGATTAATGTGGCTGACAGAACGGAAGAAAATGACTTTTACATCAGCTTCTTGCATTGCTGGGCACTGCCAGAAACTATGGCTGTGCTACAGCCTGTCAAGTGTATTTAACTACAGCTAAACAGCAACTGCCCAGGACTTAATCTCTAGTGTTATAAGCCATACTGAATATTGTGAATTTTAATCGTATCACTGCTGCTCAAATTCCACAAGATCTGTGAACACAGCCCAACAGACAGTGTGGTCCTCCGTGAGGGGTTATCATGCAGAAAGTTGCAAGAAAACAGGTCTGAGAGTGTGGAAAAGATAGTAGTGTTTGTGTGAATTAGATATTGCTCCTGGACAACTATGAGTCTGGGAAGCTGAAATACGAACCCAAATACGCTATGACAGAGCCAGTAGACAGTACTTCCACAGTTCTTTAGAGATGCCTGGCATGACCTACAACAATTAGTCTGTCTTAACATTCACATGTTTTTCGTATATTACTTGCTATGAACTTGCATTTACATCTAGATGGCCTACATGATCTAGGCCACACCTGGAGCACTGTGTCCAGTTCTGGGCTCCCCAGTACAAGAGATGTAAGGGGAACTACTGGAAAATGTCCAGCAAAGGGCTACAAAGGTGATGAAGTGACTGAAGGGAGAGTGCAAAGAGGATGGAGCCAGGCTCTTAGTGGTGCCCAGTGACAGGACCACAGACAGCAGGCACAAACTGAAACACAGGAGGTTCTGTCTGAACATCCTAAAATGGTTCCAGTTGGAAGGGACCTTTAAAGATCAACATCATAGAATCTTTGGGTTGGAAGGGACCTTTTAATGTCATCCAGTCCAAGCCCCCTGCAATGAGCAAAGACCCTCTTCCCGCTCTGAGAAAGGTTAATCCCATCTGATGCCTGTAAGCCAGGTACTTTGTAGGCCATCAGGAAACATTTACTGTGAGGGTGAACAAGAATGGGCACAAGTTGCCCAGGGAGGTTGTGGAGTCTTCCTCCTTGGAAGACTTGGTCCTGGACAGCTGGCTCTAGGTGGCCCTGCTTGAGTAGATGGGTTGGAACAGATGAGCTTTCAGAGGTCCCTGCCAACCTCAGCCAGCCTGCGATTCTGTCATTCTATAGTTCTTAACCTCAGAAAACACATTTGCGTGTAGTTTAGACAAGGTAAACTACTTGGTGCTAAAGGCATGACAATGAATATGGCAGCAAGCTGCTTTATTAAATCCAGTGACAGTAATAGCTGGGTGTGTTGGTGACTGATTTACTTATAATGCAGTGAATTCTTCTGAATTGTTGCATCCCTGCTGCGTAGCCTCCCTGCTCAGCTGTACAGAAATATATACTGTGTGTCAAAGGGAGATTAAGCCTTTGTCTGCGATGGAAAAAGCTAGCTGGTCCTTCCTGCATGTTAGGATGCCGGGTTAAGAAAATAAAGGAACTCTAGTGTTAGAAGGAAAGGGGGGCGGGGTGGGAAAGATGGCTCTGACATGGAAGTGAAGACATAGGAAGTGTGAGGAAAACCACACTGCAGATTTTACAGCGTGTGAATAACTGAAGTCTGCTAGACACAGTGATGAAAGTGGATCAAAATTATTAACAGATCTTAACCATCTGTTGAGAGGTGGGAGTTGGGTCTCTGCTAGTCCTCCTTCCATCTCATACTCCAGCCTAATTGCAACTGCCTGAGATAATTGCTGCTTATGAGCTGTCTATGACTGTTAAATTGCAAGTCTTGTGTACATGTTTCAACTGTATTTTTTTTCTTTACATACCTGTATCTAAGTATTTTGCTGGTACCCATTACATTAACATCAGATGTATATAACTACTTCTGACATAGATGTCCAACAAGTATCAAAGCCTAAAATTCCAGATGGAATAACTTATTCTTCTAACCAATTACAAATTATTTTTGTATATTTTAAAAATTATTTAAATTATGATGAACGTAATTCTGTTCTTGCTGTGATTGTTTAGGGGCCTGAAATTTGTCAGCGGGTCTCTCACATCTGTTCTGAGAGTGGCAAGATTTCTTGGAGGGGTCTGCCTTTGTCAGTAACTAGCATTTGTGTCCCATCAGCCCCACTGCCATTATATGATTGAAGGTTTCAGACTGTTACGAGGCACTTGACTATAAAGGGAACGTAATGTTCAGAAATACTGGAGCTCCGTCTTCTGCCAGTAGGGATTGAGTAAATGAAAAAGAGCCAAATCTGGGATCTCTACGGAGCAGGCGTGCTGTCTGAAGCTCTCCTGGGGAATTCTTGTAGGTTTTTTGTGTTTATATGAATCTTTTTGGCCTTAAGTAGACCTCCCGTTCTGATTTTGAAAACGGTGTTACTATATCATTGTAGTTAAGACAGTGTTTTCTTTGGTATTCAGTGAGAATTGATTGATATAAACAAGGAAATGGCAGAAACATGAGCCAAGATGCTCTGATAGACTCGCAACTGGTTAAGCATGCAGATGGAAAAAAGGAATGTTGATGAAAACTTCTGGGTTTTAAGTTTTTTGCTAAATGTGTAACAAATTCCATGTATTTTCTCGTTTTTTCATGATCACAAAAATGCCACTATATAGATGTGATCCAAGGTAGTTTTGCAGTAAGGCTGAATTCATTTGCTACTTTTCCTGCCATCAAGTTTCTCAGCCTCTCCTAAATCATTTCCCCTGTAAACCCTAGCTTTTATAACTGAACTTTTATAACTGAAGTGAAAAAGGCTTGGGACAACGAGCAGGCACACTGAAATGCAGAGCATATGAATGCTGAAGATACCTAAAAATTTATACAGCTAGAAGGCTTCCTTAGGTACAAAATTGTCCCACTAAACTTAATAGAATTACTCACATGCAAAATGTAGCTGGAGTGTGCGTATTGACTGCTACAGATGATTACTAGTACTATTTTCATGCTTGCAACAGAGTTATGGTCCCTACCCTCGTCATTGCAATGAGAAAATAATAACAAATATGGAACGGGGCATAAAATACCCAATGCATTGTGGTTCTCCTGCTTTATATACCATGCAGTAGTTTAATAAATTGTGATATAAATAAAACAAGGTGTTAGTAAGATAAAATCATAATAAATTCTTATAAAGCCAAACAAACTTTTTTAGCAAACTGTTCTTAACGTTTAGCAAACTATTAATAAATTTACAGCAAGCTGATTAAAAAATTTCCTTTCATCTTCCTCCCCTCCCATGAGAAATCAGAAAGCGTTAGTGAGGGAATTTGGTAAAAGAAGTTAACTAAGAGCAGGATCTCATACAAAGGATTAATTTATCTCTGATCAAAGTATCTGAGCCACTCTAATTAGGCCAAGTGTTCTAGCTTTTGAAAATGGAGTTGCTTTTCTGGTATGGAACATGATATTTCCTATAATACTCTGGTGCCTCATCAGCACAGCAAAGAGAAAGGTGAACTGTCCCCTGATGAACTAAGAGTCATACGAACAGGACAATTCTTCTGTTACTACCATGCTGCCTAATCTTAGCAGATCTCATTTTCCATCCAGATCTTTCTGCGGAGCAGATAAAGCATCAGCGTGTATGTGGCATAAATAGTTGTCTTCATTTAAAATAAGCATTGAGAAGTAATTATATGTTTAGAAAATGGTGCTGATTGTCTGCCTCCTATACCTAAAATCATTGTGGAACAAGTTGGGGCCAAGAAAGCAGCACTTGGCTTGTGGAATGGGAAGCCCAGGAAGGGTGCTCTCCATGCAGTTCATAGGACTAGTTGTGTGACTCAGTGTCTGGGATTGCCTGGGAGTTGCAGGAGAGTTTATTTCCTCTGGAAGCCGAGGGCTGCATGTGGCTCATGCGTGACCGACAGCAGTGAATGTGTTGGACATCTAGCTCTGGATGAACCTAAAGGCATTCTCGTCTCAGCCGTGGGAAAGTAGCTAGTGCTTGACTTCAGAAAGCTAATACTTTGAAGGTTAGTACATTAGCCTAGAGAAACGTCATCTTCTGATTAAGCTCTTCTGAGGGTCTAAAATAAAGCAGCTCTATTTAACATGAAAAATGGTACAGTGTTGTGAGCCTTTCAAAACTAAACAAGCCCCTGGCAACACATGACAATGCGAGCCTCTCCTTCCTGCACGTCTCCCTTTCATTCAGCATAATACTCAGAATGTCAAGCAGATCCTTTCCAGCACAGAATAACGGAATAAACTGTATGCAAGGAGTTAAGCAGGTGTTTGAAAGCATGCAAACCTTCCAGCTTAAGGACAAGACAGCTGTCTTGGAATACTTTTTCAAGCCATGTCCTGAGCAACAGGATGCCTTGTCTCCCTGAGGCAAAGGGGAGGCCTTTTTGGAAATTTCATGCCACTTGATGTCACTTATTTCTCAGTTATATTCCTTACTCTGATCAGGTTGCCATAGAACTGCTTTTGTGGTGTGCAGCAATTGCAGGACCTCTCCTCAAATGAAACTCCTGGGGATCAAAATGTGCCGCCTTCTTTGGGAGCAGGGAGCTAGCTCTGCACCTGAAAGGATAGTGTCTTTTCTAGTCAAGAGTATCTCAACGTGCTTTTATAAGGCAATTGTTTATTTATCCATAGGGTTAAGGTTTAGAGACAAATCAGTAGCATCCTGATTAACAGCAGGTACAGTGAAGGCTGGCAGTGAATGTAGCATTAATGAAACGGCTGTGCCTGTAGAGCCCCTGGACATTCGACTGTAAAGTATATTGTATTTTTAAGTTTCTTTATGATTCTGCCAAATTTTAGATCAAGCTGTTTGTTCATTCACTCAGGAAGCAGCAAAGGTTTTAGAAACTTGGTTTAAGGAGAACATTTCCACATTTTAATGAACTTCTCAAATGTGCTGGCAGTTTTTACTGCAGAGTGACCTGTTCATGTTTATGCTGCTGGTACCTTCCCCTGGCTCAGAGCAGCTGGGTTTTAGTTTTAGGAAGTGTTTCATATTCCATCTGCTCTGTGGCAGTCAGTGGTGCATCACTGCAGTCATTGGATTTTTTTCACCTGAAAGGCTGTGCAGCTGTTGTGCACGTCTTGACAAAAAACTTTTATTTGCGTTTTTGACCAAACGTCTTTTCAGCTTGTCTCCAGGATGGGACGATGGTCTGGTTTGTACAGGAGCAGGATGAGGCATCAGCAAACATTTTTGTGAGGCTATTTTATGTGTTAGGGCAGGATGTGTTACGCCAGCTAGTTGTATGGGAGGTGAGAGAACTTGTTGCTCAACAGCAAATCCACTCCTGGAGTCTCATTTATCTTTTTCCTTTGTTGTTCATTCCAGTGTAATGAAACCTGATTTTCATTACCGAAAAGTTCATGCCCAATGACAAAATTTTGTAAGTGTTTGAAAAGGCTTTTAAAGACGGCAAAAAAAGACAAAACTCTCTTTGACTGATAAACCTGTTTGAAAGGACTGTGGGAACTAAGAATATAAGGACCTTGTAAAGGTAGCTAGTATATTTGAAGACGTCTCAAATCTAGCTTTTCCTCTGTGATCTGGACTCCTGATGGAGTATAACAAGTTGGGGTTTCTTGGCCTTGACTGCATGGTGACTTATATGGCAACACAATTTAAATTTCAGTCCAATTTGTAGTTGATGAGCCTCCTGTTTGCTGGCCCTAACATAGAACAAAGGATTGAATTAGCAGAAGTTTTCAGTGAAAATCCCATAATTATTCTCTGCAATGAGAGATGAAGAGCAGTGATGGGAATAAGCAATGTTTCATCATCAGTGCCCATACTGAGAACATACAGAAGGTTTCCAGTAATGCAACTTCCACTCAATTAAAATTCATTATAATGTTTTCTTAAGAAATATTTTATATGTAATCATTTAAAAATATCCTACATTGTCATTATGACTTATGTAACTGTCCTTCTCTTCCTGAGATGGTAGAAAATAGGAAAATGATAAGTTGGATTCTCAGCTGATGCAGTTGCTGAAGCTTTCCTGATTTGTGGTTGAGGACAACCAAACACATGACTCTCAATGTATTCATTAACTCCTTATCTGGAGCTTTTAAAATATTCTTTCAGTGACTTGACAGAACACAACTGGAACATCATCCCAGTTACTGGATCCTCCTTCTTGGGAGCTGTTAGGTTGCTTTTCCAGATACGTATAGTCTGTGTCTTTGGTTGCTTTTACTTAGGATAGGATTAGGTTAGATCTGAAGGCCAGATGTGGAATAACAATATAAGCCAGTTAGTGAAATTAGGGAAACTTTCTTTCAAGAATGTAATGCAGGGGCTCTTGTAATGTATACCTATAGAAAAGATGGACTTCTTAGGTCATGTTTTTTCTAGGCTGTAAGACACTTGGTGTCCAGCTGCAGTTCTGTGACTACTATGGTGGCAAAAGTTCAGTGTTTTAACCTCTCTCTTCTCATTTCCCAGCTTTTTTTTATCTTTAAGCCTCTGTTACGACTCTTCTGTGATTTCTGGGCATCACAAGGACCCACCTTTGATTTGAGACCACCAAGTGTGCTACAAACATTTGGTAATAATACTACAGTGCTGAAGTACAGATTCTAGCACAGCTCTTTTGTCATTAACGAGTCAAACTTCAACACCTTACAACACTGTACCCTCAGCAAAGAACTGGGCTTAACACAGTGTGCTCTCTTGATTCCCCTCAGTCCTTTTTTAAGAAAGCAAGACACAAGCAAACAGGAGTCTGAAATACTCTTACTTACTAGCTACTGTATATTAGGTTCTTGAAGTCTCAATCATTATATTTCACCTGTGCATCCAGGAACATCGCCTTCCTTTGGGAAATCAGCAGTTTAGATTAATTATGCTAATGAGCTACTCCAGGCTGACACAATTAGCCAGAACTGGCAGTATCTCTGGAAATCTGTACAGGATCTTTCCTACTTGATGACTTCAATTTCACGATCCAGTGCAACAGCTATAGGAGAACAGAGTGCTCTCCATTTGTGTTTTCATCTCTTATCATTTCCACTAATTGTCATAAAACTTCCCCCAGATCCTGTGGGGGCAGAAAGTCCCTTCATCAGGCTGCCTTTGCACTCACTGCTCTGCAGGGATTTTTGTTTTCCGTTATCTCACAACTTGAAAGGTATGTTGATACACAGTTACCAAACATTTACCTGAAGCACATTTGTGTTAGACTTATCACAGAAAGGTGCCAGGAAGCTCTCCTGTGGATCTGGCTAGTGGAGCTATGGATCTACATGTGTCAGTGTAGATGTAGCATGTAGGGTTTAAACAGCGAATTAAATTATAGAGAACACAGAGAAGATCAACCTGAAAAGTTAATGAAAACTCCCCTACCCTACTGCACTATAAGAATGTGAAAAAATACTTCTGTTGGTGTTTCTTAAACTGCTACAGTAGCATTTGTATTTAATTTCATGGTGGCTTTTAGCATCTCCAGGCTAAAAAGGAAAAAGATGTTATCTCCAAATTATATTCTTCTCTTGAACACAAGTATAAATACTATTAATACCAACATGAACATTCCTTGTAGATGATGTGCAGACCTGTAACGTCTGCATTGTAAATAAGATATCCAAAAGATTAAAATAGATCAGAACGGAATCTTATGCTCAGCATTTGAATGAAGAGCTAGCATTTTATATATTAATATTACAAAATGCCGATTTTGCATATTTCCATTTCAGTCAAGAAATGTAACTGAGCAGAATTTAGGTTTTGTTCTTATCTGTATCGTTTAAATGTAACTGTTTCTGTTTCATCGGGCTAAACTTGAAAAGAACGAGAGTTGCATACCTGTGGTCTTTTCCGGACAGAACCTAGTGTCTGCTTACCAGCTCCAAAACAGGGGCCGCATTTGTTGGCGTAAGCCCAAACTAGAGACCTGCTGAGACGCTCAGCCCCTTGGTAACATAGCCGTCGTCCTTCTGCCTGAAGCTGCCTTATGCTCATCACCTGTCATGCAGTATAGGCAGAAGTTGTTCACCTCTACCTTCAAAATGCCATGGAGACGTCATCAGTAACACTCATTTTTATACGCTTGAGGTTTTCTAGCTCTAAGAAGCATAACTACTTCTAAGTTATTTCTAAGTACCATGGGAAGGAGCAGTTTTGAGAAGCTTCAAGGAGTATCACAACTGCAGGTGTTAATGAAGAGATTCTTCTAAGTGCAAAGACAACTTTAGAGAAACGAGTCATTTGTTTGAAAATATAATCAGTGAGATTTGGAGGTGAGCGTCATGGTTGTTCAATCTGTCAGTACAGGATGATACTGATAAGAGGCTGTGAATGACCTTAAAAACTGCAAAATAGAAAAAAAAAAAGAAAACTCATGGAAAAGATGGAGAAAGTTTTGTGGATTTTTGTTGCATATCTGCCTGTGGTCAGATGTACAGAATGACTCCTTGAATTCCTAAGGATGATAAAGCTCACCTTTGTCAAGCAGGTAGACTACAAATGGCAGTTATGGGATGTCATCCCCAAACTAATCTTCCAAGAGGGAGGATATATCCACACTAAGAGGACATGCTTTTTTTTCCCGTTCCTATTCATTATGGGTGCATGTGGTCTAGTTACTGGTAAGCGACCTGTTTTTGCAGCAGTAATCTGAATGGGTAGGAGCAGGCCAGAGAAGAAGATATTGCAGTATTTGAGACATGAGATAATGAGATTCTTGACAAGAATTTGGCATGTGGATATTTGAAGTGATTAATGTTTAATGTAGTGATATTACAACTCAAAAAAGGGAAGAGAGGCAGTAAAGGAAACCAATCAAATTACTCTGTATAGTGGCACTGATCTAGCTTTGAAATTCCTTGAAAGGATTACACTCTAGTTTAATTAAATCCTTTGCTCTCCCTAACATTGCTTAACAATTTTTAGTATCTTCCTAGATTTCTAATGTTACAGAGAAGAGAGTTATGAGTCAGATTACTTTGTATGTTGAGTTTTAAACATGAGCCATGAATCCCTGAAATCCTTTGTTGTTTAAGCAGAATACATTTTACTCTCTTCACTAAGGGTTTAGTCATCCTTTTCATAAGCCTTTTGATGAATAAGGTCATTAAAATTAACACAATATTAAAATAGCTGGTCTCAGTAATTATAATGTTTAACCATGGTTTCTCCTAAGATTAAAAACTCTGTTCATTTTATCTTCCAATCCAAGAACTTTAAGAAACCTTATTTATAGCAGCCTGAAGACTTGTAGCTGGGTATAGCTTAAGGCAACCACAGTATTCTTGTGTATCAATGGCATCGTATGTTTCTATGGTGAAGCAACTTCTAATACTCTCTTTCTCACTCATCATCATCTCACATTTAAATACGTTGCTTGTTTTTTTAGTAATAATTTAAAAAATATTTCAGTCCTTCCTAATGCTAATAGGTATTTTGTTTGATACTCTCATTAAATTTTCCATTAACAAATTTTACCTGTCACATATTCCCACCTACCCATTAACTGAGTCACTGTATGTTGACACATATTGTGTGATGGGTTTTATGTAAGAAGAACCAAAAGTTTTGTGCATAATAAAATAGGGATTGAGATTGAATTTGGATAAAAAGTTTTCTCTAAAATCATATTACCAGGCTTCCACTCTAGTTTAATATGATGACCAGGACATGCTGGAACAAGAGAACCGCAGCTAAAACTTCATGCCTCTTAACAGTGGTGAATATATTGAACTTCCTGTGTTTAAATGGACCACTTTTGTAAGCTGTTCTTGCAAATATTTTCGGAACGCTGACTACAGGTAGCTCTAGGGAAAAAGCAAATTAGGTATGAATTGGGTGAAGATGGTAGTTATTTAACTGTTGTAATTCAGTAATTCATAAATAAGTTGAAGTCAGAGATTCTGACTTTCTGCAGCAGGTCACTGGCTAGTTGGAAGGCGCATCAGTACAAAATGCTTGGCAGAGCCTCTTGTGCCCTTGCCTGTGTTCATATATCACTCATTGTCTTGTTGAACGCCAGGGTGAATTTAGTTAATGCAAAACATTGCTTTGATGCAAATACCTATATTAACCCTTCCCAGTGAATGAGCACCCACAAAGCTTTTGGGCACCTTGAGTTTTCATGGTATGTACACCACCATGAGAATCCCAGTTCTAAGGGTAACCACACCCCCAGCTTCACTTGAGGGACTTATCCGTCGTCTTTTGGTAATGGAACGCACATAGAGAAACAAAATGGAGAATCTATTATTAACAGCGTATTTAACATAACGAGTGTCATTATTGGCTTGAGTATGCTTAGCTGATTTTTGTGATAGCTGCTCAGCTTCTTTCACTCCTCCAGTAGTCACCTACCCTGAAGAATTTATAGGGGATTTGCATTGCTCCTATCATTGTAAGTGCTGGTGGGACCTATCTAAAGGAACTGCTCTTTGCAATTGGCCCTTTCTTTAGTCTCACATGAAAAGTCCTGCTGCTTCCTCTCAACTCCTGTTTACTTCCCCCTTCTTTTCTGAAACTGGGAACCAGGATGTCATGTAGTTCTGTGGAAGATCATAATTTCTTCCACTCGTCTTTATTACGGCTTTATGATTAGAATCTCTGTTGAATGCCCTAGTTAGCATATTTCTGGCTCCAGGCTGTTTTTTCTTGACACTGTTTTCAGAAGGAACTTTTATAAATTGTACTGTAAGATGTTCTTAAAAGCACAGTTTTCTTATTGGATGCATCACTGTTCTTTCTCTATGAACATCATAAAAAGTTTAAACATAATACCGCAGAGAATGAAAATTATGAGAGGCACCACACTATTTTTAAGGAAACCCTTTTGTACCACTTTGTACTGTCTTTTTAAGTATTTTTTAGCATAGTTCAGGCCATACCAATCTATATTTAGAAAAAAAAGCCGCATGAAATTTTGCAGGAACTTTTTTAGAGGAACTCGGCTAACTTTCTGCTTTTTTGTCTGTAATGTCTTCTATAATCCTTCTCTCAGCTGAGATGAGTAAACTCTTCTCCTGGGCAGTGCAAACTGCAGCATGCTGTGAGCTAATTACCTTACATTAGCCATTTCAGAAATTACTGGCAGCTAATCTTCATAAAGCTAATCAGTCAGAAAAGAAGGCACCCAGCAAATAAATACCACACATCTTTGTGCTTGAAACAATTAGGACTGACCCTAATCTGATTTAAAGAATTGGAGTGCTTCCAAAAAGGGAACAGTGTGTGGCTGCCTTCGCTAATTCCATAAAGCTCTCGTGTTTTTTTAATTGACCCGTCTTCTTGATGCACTTTGTTTTTCTTTTCTGATCCCTCCGAGCTTGAATTTTCAAAAGCTATTATAAATCCAAAAAGGTAATGTCAGCTTACCCCCTTCATCAGTTAGTGCTAGCTTTTAAGTCTTCTCTTCAAAATACATTATAAATTTCAAAAAGTTAATTTAAATATTTGTCTTTTTCTCATTTCACTCATGCTTGAGTTTTGGAGAGAGTGAGAATATTTTCTCTTTCATATAGGATCTCTCCTCCTCCCACTCCCTTAAAAATGTCCTGATTCTGCTACGCTGCTGAAGTGGTTTCAGAAATGATACCACTTCAAACAACAGTTTCCAGGTTTTGCTGGATACGGCTTATGCTGCTTATCACTGAAGAAAGTAAATATCCTGAATTCAAAATACTTAGAAATAATTTAGCACCTTGGTACCTTGCCATGGTAGCTTGCCATGTTACTGAACATCCTACAGGACACAACTGAGCACGTTGTTCAAAGGGAAATTCTGCATAAATATGTATATTTTTAACACCGATGACCTCAATCAACCTAATCTGAATGCCTCCAAACTTTGGAAGTATTAAATCCATAGCCGTGCATCATGCACTGGTGTGAACATTACAGTAACCATATACTTACGGGAAAGAAGAATGATCGTAGACGATCAGGGAAGGCAGCAGAGTGGAGAGGTGCTTGGTGTTCTGCAGATCAGACTAATGCCTGCCAGCAGAGAACAAGAAGTTTGCCTTGCCTCCTGTACAGTCACGTCTGCTCCGATGTGTAGGTAGAGAACAGGCTATGCAGTTTCCCTTACAGGAATGATAAATGGTTTTTTGCGAGGTGCTTTGAGATCTTAAAGTGGGAAATGCTGTAACTGAGTGTCGGTGGTTCTCCCGCAGTTGAATTCCAAATGAGAATATTGGTGTGGGATCAAAATGGCATTTTCAGCTGCAGTCGAAATCAATTATGCAGAAGTTTGTAAATGCTAGATCCAGAAATCCAGGTGCCCTTTGGAGCCCTGAAAGCACTCTGAACCTTTTGACAGTTTGTGACAATTAAAAAGCAAGAAAAATAAAAAAGAACAGAAACAAAGTATTATATATATATTGTCACTCCCAAATGAAATCTGGGGGAATGCTCTTAAGGTTACCCAATATCAGTCAAATCCAGAAAAGAACATTAATAGTTCGGATAGAAATGCTGCTATGAATAGTGTGGTGTGACAGGATCTATGTAAGATAACAAGTGATTGCTGGACTCCTAGCTTCTCTTAAAACAAAAGACTAAACGAGCTTCCAGCTCATCTCCTTGATGGTATAGGAATGTCACATGTAAAATGGTCACTAAGGAAGCTTGTCAGTGAAAATGACTTATATATGCTAATTAATTGGATTAAACATTTGTACATTGGCATATTAAAATAAGCAGCCGTATCAAAGCTGGAAGAAATTTCTGTTGCCCTTCTTCTTTTTTTTCTCCTTCTTTTTTGTTTTTTTGCTAGATTGTGTCACGACCCACTGCTACAGATCTCTCTTCCTGGGCCAATGGCTGTGTGTTACAAATCTGGTTGTAGTCCTGCGTTGCATGTGATGAATAAAACGTACAGAATTCTCTGTTTTTAACATATGGTGTCTGTGACCTGATCCGCTGGGTGTTGGTCACTGTGGCAGCTCGTTCCATAAACTTAAGCCATAAACTTGTGAGTTTGAAGACCTCTGGAGTTAATAGTATTGATCTAATTTACGGCCACAGCTCCCTTCCCAGCTGCATCTGGTTTTGGGTCCCCAGTACAAGGAGGGTGTGGATAAAGGTGAGCAAGCCCAGTGGAGCCCAAGGTGGTAAGGGGGCTGGAGTGCCCTGTGAGGCGATGCTAAGGGAACTGGGCTTCTTTAGCCTCGGGAGGAAAAGGCTTAGGGGGACCTAGTAACAGCCTTCCGATGCCTGAATGATTTTATGATTCCATGTGAAGTAATTGTACTTAGTGGAAAAAAGGCCTAAATCCCTGAGCTAACAGGACCTGGTGTAACCTGGGGAACAGCCGCAGCACCCTTGCACTCGGCTGGCCTTGCACTGAGCCGCAAGCACCCTTGGCTGTGGAGGGTCCCAGCGTCTTCCAGGTGGGTGAGGTTTTGCAGCAGAAGTTCAGAATAAACCAACCTGCATGAATCTCCTTAGATCCGTGCTTCAAGTTATGGAGCAAATATCAAGGTAGACAAAGACAAAATCTGTTCTGGGAGCAATGTTTTTGCAAAAGTATGAAAGAAGAAAATTACAAGTACCTTCTCTCTATCCTGAGTCAGACAGGCAATGGCTATGTGGATTCTTTCTTCTCTTTTCCCTTTTTATATCCCTGTCTTTTATATCTTCTGTATTCTTAAAATTATATCTAATGTTAGATGGGAAAATTAGAAATCACATAATGATTCACTAAAACTATCTATAACTTGTTTGTGCCTAAGGAAGGAATACAGTGGCAAGCTCTGGCTGCTTTCTGATTTGTTTCTTGTTTTTCCCTCAGTCTTTATTCTTATGCTTCACACGTTTCAAATGCACCCAAGTGATTGTGGAACCTACACACTATTTTTCCAAAGAACTGTAGTGTCTCTGTGGTGTTGAAAATGTTATGTACAATGTCTGGTTATTTCCAAAGAAATCCAGGAGAAATACTCATGATACACACTTCAAGTTGTTAACTTTGAATCCTTTGCCAAAGGTAACTTTTTTTTTCTCCTTCAGTCCCTTAATTTGGCTTGCAATACCTGGCTATAAGGCTAATAAATGCCTTTCCTCAAGAAAATGAATGGTGCTGCAAAAATTCCTTCTAAAATAGTGGCGTTTCTCTTTATAATAGCCATTATCACATATTTTTTCCTGGATTCCTGTAATTCTACACTGGAAGCAGAAGCATGTCATGCCTCCAAATGAAAAGGTTTTAAGACAGCTGCATAGCTGTCTCTTACAGTAAGTTTTCTGCTTTTGTCAAAACAGCCATCACCCTCTTCCCAACACTTTTGGAAAGAAAACAGGTCAACGGTTTGAAATTTTGGTTAAGCTGGCTCTTAGGTGCTTTGGTTATTCCTGTAAGTTTGCTCTTGTCTAATTTGAACATTGCTCCTTTGCACTGCTAGTAGACTTCCAGTGTCAGAATAATCAAATTAACAGGGATGACCCTTCAACCATTCACTGATGCCTCTGCTGTGTTTTCAAAGGTCTCATTTTATAATTTGTCTATTTATTTGTCTTATATATGTCAAGTTCTGATTTTTGCTGTTTGTTATGCTAAAGCTTCTATGTGTGTATTATGTTCTAAAAAAAAAAAAGAAGGAGAAGGAAGTGCTGTAGCAGAAGAGTGCAAAGTATTACATAAAGACACATATACATTGAGGGGGAACAATTTTTTAATTTGTATTAATAATTACTGTCTCATCTTAAATGATGATATATAATTAGACATTATTTTTGCATGCGGGTAGGAGCGTACAGAAGGAAATCCAGCAGGAGAGCAAGGCTTGTACAACAGTCTTGGTCTGAATTGGAAGCAAATGTCAGTGCTTGGAAATGCAGCAGAGGCGTACAGCACGATTTAGTGACCTGCTTGCCAAATACACGGATACTTCTCCTTAAACAGCCAACAATAAAGCATGTGCTTAAATACTTTGTGAACAGGGGTGATCTGGAGCCCTGTATAGGTCTCAGCTGGTGCGACACTAGGCAGAATTAGTGCAAAATCATTCCAGGTTTTATTAGCTGGCATGATAGGTGATGGTGGTTCTTGGCAATAACAGTGAACAGGGATGAAGATATGGAAAAGGCTTGTGTGGGACAAATAACTAACTTCATTTTGTTGGAAAAAATGAGTTTATGTTGAACAGGAAATAGCAGAACAGCTGCATTACTGTGGTTTGCCTTCTTGACTCAGTGTAGCTAGGTACTTGATCCCTGTATAAATGAAGCAGAGTAGCAGAGCAACACTGAAACTACTTAATTTGGGATAATTTAAAAGTTACTTAGCTGTATCTATACTTCACCATCTTACTGTTCTAGTTCCTCAGAAAACAACTGTCACTCTGAAACTGTTACTTTCTCTTCCCTTCCGAAAAGCTCCCACCTTTTCGGACTGGGTACTATGTTATCTCGGTGCTCTTCCCAGTTGCAATAGCTGGCAGAAGCAATTGGGCTGCATTTGGGCTCGGTACAACTTTCCGAAGTAATGTCATTCAATTACTGTGTTAGGATTTTGATGCACAGCCATGAGAGACAAAATAAACAGTCTTCTGTTTCACTTTATAAATTCGGGATGTAATCCTGTTGCCCAAGTGAAGCTGAAATGGCTGATGCACACCCTGTGCTCAACAGAATTTTCTTGAGAAAAATAAGAAACGAATCTGAGTGCCGCTATTAAACGTCAATCTGAAATTCATTCTGAATGCTTTTATTCTTTAGGATATTCTTTTTCCATTAACTATATTTTGGAAAGTAACAATATTAGTAACAAATATTTAGAAGCTAGCAAGAAATAGATTTTTTTCAAAAACTTGAATAGAATCCATGTGACATGGAAATAAGTGTTAGATTATTTTAGAGAGCTTTTTGATTTTGTGGCTTGGATTTATTTTTGATGGGTAGTATTTGTCACAGCTGTATTTACTGCTTTGATATTTGATTAAAGGAAACAAATTCTGTGACAAAATAAAAGAGAAAATAGAAAAAAGGATGGTATATTTAACAGGTAGGTTTTTATTAAAACTTAAACATACTGTTCCATTTTCATCAGTGGTCTAAATTCAACATACATAGAAGTTCCTCAGTTTGCTACCAGGGGAATTGATGGTCTGACAAATAATAATTTCAAATATAATCGATAAATCGTATTGACAGATTGTCCAAAGGATAATAGTAACTAGATCTTGTGCTTTAATTTAAATGTGATCATGTTATTTCAGTCCCTATATAGATTCATAGAATGTTGCCTTGCCCATGGGAAGCAGTTTCAGTACACGAGAGCTGCATGCATTTTTGTAGGGGTGGGGAAAAAAAACTCTTTAATTTAATCTTTGCCTTAGAATATACTCTGGTATAAAGTATAAAAATGGTATAAAGTATAAAACCCTTTAATTTAATCTTTGCCCTAGAATATCCTCTGGTCCCAGAGCCTGTTCTGAAAGTGGTTACATTTTTCTGACAGCTGTCCATCATCGTTAGGGATGTCTTCAAGGGAAAGGCGCTCATTTCCAATTGGCAAGTTTCTAACATTAGGTTTTAGACTGTAAAAAAACCTCACCCCCAAACCCTTTTTTACTTCACTGCTTCTTGTTGATAAAATCCAGTCAGCCCAGAGGGAATTTATAATTCTAGCAATTGCACCAGATGATTACTAGCTACAGGAGCAATCACTTATAGTACATCACCTGCAGACTGATGAACCATTTATTATCAAGGGTTTAATTGCTTATAATACATCCTTGTGGCAAGATACACACACACACACATATATACCTAATTTATACAGATGTATAAATATATGCCACTTATGTTAGGGATGGGAAATGCTCAGCTCAGATTAGATTTTGCAAAATTAAAAATACCCAAATTCTCCTAGAAACACTTGAATCTAGAATACAGGTTCACAGTCAGTGTTCACCCATTTCTGGATCTAGTTTAAAACAAGAATTAAGGAAGACAGAGAAGGAAAGTGTGTGTGCATGTGTGTGTGTGTGTGTGTGTGCAGCACATTATTTATTTATTTTTGCCTTGAAGACAGTTGTCCCATAATAGCTGGAGTTTGAGGTGAAGATTTTTGGGTTCTTGTTCAACCTCATGTATTTATTACAATTTTTTAAATTACTATTTTGTGTGTGTTTTTAAATTATTGTTACTGTTTGAAAGTGAGCTAGTGTCATGGGTTTAAGAGCCTTATAATGGGACGACCAGCAAGAGGTGCTTCCTTGCATGCCCTGTACATAAGGGCAGGAAAAGATCCCTGGGACACAGTGAAATGCTGATCAGCACTGGAATTTGTTTCATCTGAAAAAGTTTGCCATTCTCTATATTACTGCTTCAAAATAGTGCCAGATGTATTTGGCAAAAGATACTCTGGATCACAGTTGTCAGTGTTAAACCTGGGAGCCGATTGCAAGGTATATACCAAACCAGCATTAGATACCGGGCTGAGGCAAGAGAGGAAAGTAAAGTAACGTGAAATACTTCTCTCCTGGTCCTGAAGCTGTGTGAAAAATGAAACAAACACCGACACCATGAAGAAAACCTGAAGGCTTATTTAAATTATTTTACCTGGAGCAGTCCCTACTGCATCGACTGAAAAAAGCCAGAGTGTGTCGCCTTCCCTCGGTGTAGTGCTCTGTAGAACACAAAGTACTGAGGAAGAGGGAGTTGGTTTTAAGTAGAAGTGTAAGAACAAAGAGGTTGCGTGAAGCTATCAGTAAGACAGTCACAGTTATAGGTATGAATGTGAACTTCACTCCCTTGTTTTGGTTAGTCGTCTAATACAATGTTGTGTGGGGAGGTGCTGTTAACAGCACTTCAGAGAACTTAAGCCTGGAAAGCCTGTACAGCTTGCCCGTGTCAGCAGCATCGAGGGAGCTGATCTGGCCAGGTGCTTGGCTAGCGCCAAGGACTGTCCGTCCTTTCTATCCGCTTCCCCCAAGGCATTCTTTCCATAGCTGGGACCACAGAATTTGGGTCTTTGCAGCAGAGGCACAGTTGTGCTTCGAGAAACGTGGGAGCCTGGGTACTATCTGCAATTAAGATGTGACTTCCATGGTTAAAGGGATTAATGAGGCAGCCCAAAAGAGAACATTTCAAAAAAGTGATTTTTTGCAAGTAGTCTGGATTCCATTAGAAACTTTTAACATTGTTCCTCTGATGTAGAGTTAATCTTCTCTATAATGAGTATATTGTAAAATATGCTACAGGCAGGAGTATCTAAATATTTTTGATTAGAGATTGTAGCATCAAATCCTGCTTGCCTCATTCATGCAGCTAGTCCCATTGAATCGGAATGGGAATGCCACAGTGAATAAAGCAAGCGGGATTGGTCCTATATGTGCTGTTTCTATATTTCATTTTCCTCTTGATTTCTGTTTCATTTGTAATTAACACAGTGTACTGATTAAATCATTGACTGTATAGTTCATCTTTCATCAGCGGCTTGTAGATTGAGATCCTAATGTACTGTAACCCATTGCTAGGGTAGCTATAAAAGTTTTGATTTATGAAGGCAAATATTTTCTGTTCTGGTATCATTTGTGATCAAGAAATGATACCAACAAATTTGTCTAAGATAATCACTTCCTCATGTCTGCCAGTGCTAGAAAACTCATCATGAGGGTATGTGGGATAAAGGGGAGGATGACTTTTTAGTTGTTTTGAAGCGTATTAAACTCAGAGAGCTTCTGTGAGGTGCCAGGTGAGGAGACTGGAGATTTACTGAAATAAAGCAGGAGGTGCCCGGGCATTGGCGCAGCTGCTGTCAGGATGGTGGCCGTGTAGGGTCAGTCTCACTGGAAATGCCTGTGTAGATTTTTTTTTTTTTTTTTTTACCTTGTTCTTCTATCCCAGTTGCTGCAAGTCTGAAGTTTTAAATGTTTTGTCCTCTAGGTCCATCTAATTCATTGATTGTCTCAGCAAAGTTGCATTGTAATATTCTAATGAAAAGCACCTAAGTTACCTTGCCAAGTGTTGTAAAGCCTGTAGAAAGCAGTGCTGTGTTTACAAATTTTATTTTCTTAGCAATATCTTATGGCAGCAGTATTATGGGTACATTACAAAACTACCGTCAGCTTCATAGGATGGCACATAGTGGCTATCGGGATATCTTGGAAAGATATTCACCATCTCCCTTCTAGAGGCACATGTCCCTAGAACAGATGCTACAGTACCATCTCCCAAACATTCAGCAATTTAAATGGCTCATCAGTGGTACAGTGTTAACAGTTCTTTATTTATCCAGTAGATGTCAATGTCGTAATTAACACAAAAGCCATTAATTGCAATAATGGAGGTTTAAAATTTCTCCAACAAAACACAGACTATTTTGAATGCTACCATAGGAGAAATAATCTCACAAAAATACCTCTGGGTATTTAAATATGGTTTTCATTTACAGTTACAGCTCCTGATTCTGATCCCATCTTTATGAACCAAGACTAAATGCAAAAAGAGGACGTACACTTGGCATAAGAGGTGATTTAAGACTCCTGATGTTCCAGTTTCTTCTCTGCAGCCAAGTTCTATGACATGGCGTATTGCCAATGATGTGGAATATTAGCCACAAGGTGTCCTCACAAGAAAAACATTTGTTCTCATCTCTTCAAATAGAGACAATTGTTTCTGTCTGAACCTGTGATATAAGGATAGATCTAAGGAAGAAAATTTTCACAATGAGGGTGGTGAAACACTGGCACAGGTTGCCCAGAGAGGTGGTAGATGCCCCATCCCTGGAAACATTCCAGGTCAGGTTGGACGGGGCTCTGAGCAACCTCATCTAGTTGAGTATGTCCCTGCTCACTGCAGGGGGATTGGGCCAGATGACCTCTAAAGGTCCCTTCCAACCCAAACTGTTCTATGATTCTGTGCAAACCAAGTCAGCGCTGACCCTTTTTAGGCATCCAGTGGTTTTGGACAGCTCCATGAGCCGGCAGTGTGCCCTTTGGCCAGAGAAGGTAAATGGCATCCCAGGCTGCATTAGAGAAAGCATTGCCAGTAGATGGAGGGAGGTGATCCTTCTCCTCTGCTCAGGACTGGTGGGGCCGGACCTGGAGCACTGTGTCCAGTTCTGGGCTCCCCCGTACAAGAGACATGGACATACTGGCAAGATCCCAGTGAAGGGACATGAAGACAATGAAGGGGCTGGAGCATCTCTCCTGTGAGGAAAGGCTGAGAGAGCTGGGACTGTTCAGCCTGGAGAAGAGAAGCTTCAGGGGCATTTTATCAATGTATATAAATACTTGAAGGGAGGGTGCAAGGATGACAGAGCCCAGTGACAGGACCACAGACAGTGGGCATAAACACAGGAGGTTCCCTCTGAACATCAGGAGACACTTGGACTGTGAGGGTGACAGAGCACTGGCAGAGGTTACCCAGGGAGTCTTCCTCCTTGGAGATATTCAAAAGCTCTCCGGGCATGGTCCTGGGCAACTGGCTTTAGATGACCCTGCTTCAGCAGGGCTGTTGGCCCAGACAACCTCCAGAGGTCCGTGCCAATGTCAACCAGTCTGTGGTTCTGTGAACTAAAATTAGTCTTGTGGCAGGGCTTCAGATTTCCTGAAATATTTGGAAAGCCATAGGGCTGCTTTAACTGACCCATTTGATGAGTAATACCCTGAAGATATTCTAATCTTAGAATTATTTGACCAAAGGTTAGCTGGCAAATCATCTGAAAGCCATAGAAAAGGATAATTTTATTTTTGTTTGGTAGTTATTGAAACAATGTGGGCAATTTCCCCTTATATAGCAAAACGAACTTGCTCACATCCAGCTGCAGCTTTCCTGTTGCCCAGCAATATTAAGGCAGTGTAAGAAAAGTGGATATCCCTGCGGTGCCTCAGAAGTGGTCTGCTTACAGCATCTCCCAAAAACCAAACATGGGAGTGCCTACTGGGAATTTCACAGCAGAGTAGTCCTGGGAGCTGCAGCAATAACCTGCATGGGGTTCAGTTCTCACAAACTCAGTGAAAATCAAAAGTAATTATACTGTCCTAGTGATTCTGAGAGTGCCCACCACCCTAGGGGCATGAACCTGTGATATGACCCTATTTCTGGACAAAATCTGCAGCGTGAGTAGCGGACCGCAAATTGTGCTTACATCTGATAGCATATGGACTCAAACATATGGGCTGAAAGTCCATTTCCCTCTTCTGTGTTTTTTCTGCTCATTTCTTTGGGAGCAAAACTCACATTTTCCATGTTCTGGTTAATTTTTGCAAAACCGGTGCCACAGCAATTCTCAGGCCTTTCTTCCTGGGGAGCAGGTACTCGCAGCTCAGCTGGTCAGGGCATAAATAGCTGTCATCTGGCCGTGGCTCCACAATTAGTGGTTAAGTTATTTGCAGCAGGAGTTGTGCAGAAATTAGGCTGGTGACAGAGTTTAGCTTGTAAGAGTTAGCACACGTGCTTTTGTGGGGAAATTTGTGAAGGAAAAATGAGAAAATCCTTTCTTGCAACCAGCAAAGCAGGTTGAAAATAGTGTTAGGATGATGAACATCACAGCAAAGTGGACAAGGGCGAGTTAACGGTAAGATTTCCATCAAAAATCTTTTCTCCCTCGGGGATGTAGAGAAATTCACATACTACTACTTTCTTAAACGTGGCTGGCTTACAGACTGGTAGAGAATCAAAAGCACGTAGAATATCCTGAAGCAGTGAGTCTGGAATTTTTTTCTTCTCTCTCCTTTTTTTCACATCTCAGCACACTCCTTTCTATCAGGTTTTGATCACAGGTTCTCGTTTGTCTGCAGTTCCTTTTCTGTCTTTGATCAATGTTTGTCTTTATCTTTTCTATTCTTTTGTCTCCAGTCCATGACTATTGTATTTCTGCTTTTTTTTTTCCTGTGCTATTATTTGCCTCCCAGTGGGTCTTTCTTCTCGTTTCATTGTACTCTATCTCTGACCAAAATGGTGTACTGGGTGTGAACAATAAATGAATTGATTTCAAATGAGTTGATGACAGTACTTAGCCAATCCGCATCATACGGAATAGCCCACTGAGTACAGTAAGTGACTCAAATCAAAATGAATTCTCACAGTGGCTTGGAAAACCTATATGGAGGGCTGGGGGGCCATGGCTCAGAACGGGTTTGTGTAACCAGAGTTTAAGAAAATCTTTAAGTAGTAGAAAGAAATCCATGTCTGCTTTTTCCTTCTACTTTGTTATCTTTGGATAAAACAGATTAGCGAGTGTGTAATTGATTAGTTAATGAGTATGAGTGGGCCCTGAAGATTGGTTATCAAAGGCATGAGGAATGATTAGAGACTGTAAAAAATATAACAATAATGCAAAATTTTAAAGATGTATTCTCGCCTGCCATAGAAAACCTTAAAACCATGAAAATGAGAACAAGCTTGCTAGCACGGGTTGCTAGACTGTTCCTCAGCTATGATGCTACTGTATTACTGCTGTATGACTTATACATGTGAGTTGAAAGGAAATATAAATAACCAGGAAGAGAACACTATTAATTGAAAAAGCTTGACAGAAACTCCTTTGTGTCATGTTCCCAGTTTGGGGTTTGTCACAGGCTCATTCCTAATAATTCCAACCATTGAGCTGAAAGTGTTATCCAGAGGATCATGTCTGAATTTAAATTAGTTTCAGTTATTATTTTTTTAGTAGCTCCATCAAATATATATAAAACTAGGGGAAAGGCCTTGTTGTTTTTAAACACAAGTGCTCTTTCCATAGCATGCCAGAACCTGACATTTCTTTGAAGCTTTTCTAAATTTCAAAGGAGGTAATATATTTAAAACATCATAAAGTTTTTACATCTCTCTTTAATTATTTTTTGTGCGATACTTCTCAGGACACGTTAAATGAAAGCATTTTCTGCCTGATCTTAATTGAGAGATTCTTATCTCCTTCTGTAATTGCTGATGAACAAGATTTCTACGTGGATTAAATTGCATATTCTCACAAACTGGAACAGGCTTATTTTCTTGTCTTTCATAATACACCTTTCTAAAGCTCTGCAATGTCTCCATCCCCATATAAAAACTTTATTTACAGCTGCCCACAGCTGTAGTACACTAACTGGTATATGATTACTTTTATTTCTGCAGACCATAACTATCTTAGATATTCAGAGAGGATATATAAGCATAATTACTGCAGGTGGAGAATATTACCATGGTAATTCCATGAGACTTACAGGAAGGATCCTCAGGAATGTACCACGTCCAGAAGTATTTACCTCAACCAAGGTAAAGCACATTGACTCAGGCAAATCCATTTATGATCACAGCAACATCGTGGCAAAGATGGGCTTCATCTTACTTCACTTATACAAGGGCAAAGCACATTTCTATCAGTTGGCTAGAACCTGATGGGAGCCCATCCGCTGAAATCAAAGAGGGGGTTTCCAGCGAAGAGCTCTGTGGTGTGAGAGGACAAAACTTTCCTCAGGTCCCTTTCCCGTGAGATGCAGCACAGCACCTTTAGGAGAGACCCACCACCCACCGGGGCAAGCTGGAGTGCTGCCCTTCCCACTGCCAGCCACACCTTGTTGGAGGCCACCTCACTGCACTGCTGGCTCTCTTGTCACACTGCTGAGGCATTTGTGGCTATTTTTGTGGTTTTGGACTGAAGCTGCATGCTGGTATTAATCAATAATATGCTTTGGTTTCCTCTGTATATTACTTTGACTGGGATTCTTCCAAATAATGAATTTCTGCATTGATTTTTTGTTTTAAACACTTTCAAAAAATTTGAAATACTTTATGCTAAAAATTAATTTTAATTTCTTCTGTTTTCCAGGTCTTTTTTTGCTGTCAGGCGTGACCTTTGGGTAAGTGGTTTTCATCGTGATAATTACCAAATAGAAATTATTTTCTGTTCATGGATTTTTTATTTTTTTTTTTAAATAAAAAAACATGTCAAATGTGGCTGCGTGTGGAATGACCACACCTCCCGGCCTTTCCCAGCTTTGTTTCTGGGGTAGCATGTTGGGTCTTTACTCTCCTAATCCTATGAAATCTTAGAAACATATCCATATTTTTCAAAACAATATCAAGGTTCTTATTAAACAAACTTGTTTATGAGTCTCTGTGTATCATAAGACAGGCAAGTACTTGCATTTGCAGACTGATAACCTTTTCTGCAAAAATGAAGGTAACTCACTGTACATGTGGCTCATTTTGCTCTAGCTCTAGGCACAGACACACAACCTCTTTTAACATCAGGTGTCCTTAAGTGGGTTAATAGCAGTGCTAAGAAAGAAAAAAGAAATTGTAGTTAAATAAAATGGGGAACAAAAAGAGCATGACAAATCCAGTTGAAATGTAGCAAAGATACTAGTAAATGACACAGATTTTCTAATATTGCCTGGATTCTATCTAAAAAACATAGTTGTAAGTCATTCTGGTGCAATATCTGTAGCATCACAGATCCTGCAAGTATTGCGGAGAAATGGCGTTACTTATTCAGAGGGAGTTGTGCCATGCAGTGAGTTGCCTTTTCTGACCAGTGGTGATGATAAAGGGAAAAAAAACCCCAAACCTGGAAAGCCAGCTCAGCTCACTTTATGGGTTCTTTACTGTCTTCTATAGCTTTGATCAGTGAGGTGTAACTGAGTTTGTAGTTCTTGGTGCGTTTGTGGGTGCTGCAGAAGTTCATGAAGGATATTAAACATTCAACTCATGTGCCTCTCACTGACTACTGGTAGATGCACATTTTTCATGGTGCTATCGAACACTTGTTTTGTCATCTTGGAAAGCAGCAGTATCCATATATCACAATATCCCCCACGTGGTCTTTTGTTTACTGGTAGCTGGCAGGAATTCTCAGTAGATAAAAGAAAAGCATGAAGCAACACATTATTCATTTTTGGTGTGAAAAGAAAGTCAAGAATCCTGAGAATCCTGAAACCAGCCAAACAGACTAAAGGTCTCTCAAAGTCTAGCATGGCTTTCAGTTTAAATAACAAAGCATCATGATGTAACTTAAGTCAAAGTTCCAATTTACTTCAATAATATATATTCTAATTCTAATCAGCAAGGAAGTTACAGATTAAATTATAGCATCAGCAAATACCTTCACTGTTTTGTACGATCCTGATATTTTTTCATTTTGCTGTTCAAGGACTGACTTGGATAGACTTCAGAAAGCTGAACAATGCAAAGACACGTCATCTACAGTTGAACAAATTACAGGGTCTTCTCCAGCTGAACTTGTAGTAAAGGTTGCAAGCTCGTGTGGATGGGGTTCACTGAGTTTTGACACTAAGACTGTAAGATTTGTTAATACTAAACAATGTTGTATATGCTGTAGGCATAAAAAGCTGCAGGGTTTTGTTTAGAGTAATAGTGTATTCACAAATAGTACTCAAATTGCTCTGAAATATCACAGTTAGCTGCGTCTTCATTCTATTATCTCACTGCTTTATGCTTCTGAGACCTTTTCCTATCAGACTATAAAATCATTCCAAATGTTACATGATAAATTAATAGAACAAAACAAATTGGAGTCAGTGGGAGTGCATTTAGCACTAACAAGACCCATCTGAGTTCCACATTTTTTCTTGCAATTATAAAAAATACAGCTAGTGTCAGAACTCATCTTTTCTTTAATTGCTGTTGCACAAAGCTCTGTGTATTATTTTAAGGACTGATGGAAAGGAGCAGTCTCTCCGATTCTTGACAAATATAATTTCTTCTAAACTACAGGGGGGAAATGTGAGGTATAACCAGAAATAAATTTCAAACCGCCTATGGAAGAAGGAATGAATATTTGGTTATTTACACTGCATCACAATGTACAGGGATGGCTTTAGGATAAATAATGTTAAATATTTGCAGTAAGTGAAAACTCAAATGACACATTAAGAGGTGGAGAGTTTGATGTGATATTTGAGGAGGCAAAGTCTCCTATGGTCTCCCTGAAAATGTTGAAGTTTTTGGGGTTTTTTTCCTTGTTGTGGAAGGAAAACTATTGAAACACCCATATTTTGCTAAATGTATTTATTGTCTTCCAGTGAACCCTAGCACCTTGGAAATTAAGGAACAGAGATTCTATTCTTCTAGAGAATAAAAGACCACTAAACTGCCTTTTTCTCCTGATGCTTATAATGAAACTTTCAGCTGGCAAACAGCAAAGATGCTTGATTTGCTGATTTGTTCTTTGAGTTGATTTCTTATGATTAAGCAGTTTTTACAATGCTGTTTTATTTAAATAGCACTTTTGCTGCCCTTTTTATCATACTTCATGAGAGTTCCTTTTCTTTAATTGACTAATAGCATCCCTGTGAAAAAAAAGTTTAAGTCAACTTTATGTGAAGTGACTTGATTAGGAGTACAAGAACATCTAGCATTCAGAACAAGAGGCTCTCATGTACTTATTGGTGCTACAGTATTGTCTTCCCCACATCCAGAGATGCTTTCCTGTGGTTGAAGGCCGTAGTAACATTCTGGAGAATTTCGCATTCACCACTGTGTCTGTCATGGCAACCTCTCCATACCTGGATGGATTTATGTGCCTTTTCAGGCAGCATCAGCAGAGTTCTTAAAGACCTGTAAGCTTTAAAAAACTCAGATGAGAGTCCTGGGGTTTGAAAACTGTGTTGATGTTCTGTTAAAAGCCTTTCAAAATCATTTGATTCATGTACATTAGAACCACTGAGTTGGTTGGAAAGGGATTTCATCAAGTCAAAGAAAAAAAAACGCGAAGAAGTGGGAACTGAAGCAAGTCAGCAAGGGGATAAGCTTGTTAGTGATACGCTTTCTTTCCCTTAAATAGTTAGCCTTTGTTGCAACGCGTTCAGCATTGAAATGTAATGCAGGGAAGAGGCCAACCACAGTGTAGTGGAATTAATAAAGCTGATCAGCACTGCACTGACGTGTTAAAATGGTGCCTTTTATTAGAAAATGTTTTCAGTAACTCTTTTCTGTTGCCTCTTGAAAGAGAGGGGTGATGAAGGAGCCAACTTGTGTCCAAGGGACACTTTACATTCAGTAATTTGGTCAGATTATAAGCAATTTTCTGCTGAAAGGAGGTTTTCTACTGTTTGGTAGGAATAGAAAAGATAAATGATTACAGGACAGAGTATCTTTAAGAATAAGAATAAATTACTTTGTGCTAAATACATAGTTATAGATATTAATGGCACTTGAGATTCAGTTGTGTGTCACTGTATTTGTGAAATTTTTATTAATGCTATTCTCTTTCTCTACTTTTGATCACTGAAATCAAAACACAGCTTCCTATTCGTGTTCCTTTGTCATTGCCTGTGCCTTTTACATGTATCTAACATAAGAAGCACCGCTAAGCTTCTAGCGAGCTACGTAGCTTAAGCTAATTCAGACATATCAACAGCATCTTATGGACAGCCAGACTTTTAATGAAAAGAAAAGAATGAGACTATGGCTAGAATCAAATACATGTCTACTGTGGCAATCTTTTGGCAACAATGAAGAGATGATGAAGACACAGCTGCTGGCCAAATTGTCAGATGGCCTTTGCACATGTGAACATGTGGAGAGCGTGGGAAGTTGTGACTGGCACTCTGCCTCTGTACAATCTTGTTGAACAGGCACGTGAGTCTTTCTTGATCGAGCATGTAATACAAAGTGTTATAAACTATATGAGGAGATGTCTGCATTTGCTAAATCGTTGTATTTTGTTTGTATGGAATTATTCTGCAGTAATTCTGAGTGTCTGTTCCTTCCTTGAGAACTTGATGATCAGGGAAGAAATAATGTAGGGGTTTGTTTCACTTCCAAAGTAAATGGAATGAAATTAGACCTTCACAGTAGCTAAGCATTATCTGTAGATTAAGCAAAACAATAGAGTACATGTACTACTTATATTTAGTTTCTTTCCCTGGATGTTAGGTTATTTAAAACTACAGTTATCTTGACTGAAACGTCCCCTCAAAAAATTGTGGAGAGGAGGAAAATATAATATACCAGCAGGAGTATATTGATGTCTTCAAAACACCAGCAGTTATTCTTCTTGATTATTAGACTGAAAGCATGAAAATTTTAGAAGTCAAAAGCTCTTTTTTCCCACAATTCAGAACATGAGTATGAACAATTGATTTTGATCTTGTAAGCCCTTGTAAATACTGAAATTTATATCAAGTGGGTGCACTGAGCTTAGTTTCAGAGGCCACTGATAAGAGGTTTATATTGTGTGAGTGAATGCTTGTTAGTTACAGCCTATTTTTGAAAACCAGAAAAGAATACATTGAAGATACTAACCTTTCACTGTATGTGCCACTTCTGACTTTTTAAAAGTGCTATATAATTTCAAAAGGGCTCAAAAACTAGGTTCTTGGTTGCTGCATTATCTTTAAACCATTTCTTGATCTTAGTTGGCTATGAGGGTATATTTCTAGTGTTCAGATTTGTTTTGAGCTTAACTTAAATGCTGAGCTGGCAAGCTCCAAACTGAGCTTTCCTCCTACTTTACGTTAGGCATTGTCCAACATAGTAATTTGCTTAACGCTCTTATACGTAAGCGTTCGTGCATTTTGAGTCTGACAATAATTTGCTGTCATTGATCAGGTCCGCTTTTTTATGGACACCTTTCCTGTTGGATAATGAGGTAGACAATGTTTCCCTACCCTAAAGATTTATGAAAATTATTAGTTAGCTCTTATGTGGGAGTTTAAAACAAGGGGAGAAAAGATTTCTTTCCTATAAGTGTCAGGTAGAAGATCTGTGTTTGAATTGCTAAATTACTGTATAAAAGCCATCACCGTCAGGGGTACTTTGTGCTGGATTTTATGCTTTCATTGAACATGTCTTAGGCTCAGAGCACTTGGGTACTATTTTGGTAGTTTAAGTTACATCGCTATGGCCTGCAGGTCTTAGGGGATGTTTTAAAGTCGGGAGGCAGATAAACCTAGTTAGAAAGGAAAACTTAAGCTTAGACTGGAGAGTGATCCCATTATGGTAAATGCTTGAGCACATCTTGAGATAAAAGTAAATATTCAAATCATTACAATTAAGTGAGGGCTCAAACAGTGGCAGCAGCTATTGTTCTCTGTACAAGAGAGTGGCAGTTCTGGCTTCTAGCATCTCCTCCAGCTAGCATGTATTTGTCCTACTGGAAAAGGTGAAGAAGGTCCTGTTGACTTCAGATCTGATGAGGGATGGCCCTATTCAAGAAGGTGATTTTGTTGATTTCTGTGCCAGTAAATCCAAAACCTGAAAACAGATGTGCCAAAGTGAGAGTGGAGACATTCCTTTTCAAAGGCAGCTTAAAAAGTTCATGATTAAAGACTAACTTGCAGGCTCTTGTCAATAGTTCCAAAATTAAGTTTGTCATAACACTTTATATAATGATAATAATAAGCTATTTGTTGTGTAGAAAATGTCAGTTTATTTCTTACTCTCTTCTTTTGATCTAATGGTTCCTGATGTGCTGAAGTCTTGGTATTCAGGTCTGTGCAGTGACTGTTCGTGGGAAACTGTTGTAACTGTGTGGCGGGGAAGGTACACAAAGATGGGGTAAGGTGCAGCACCTGTGTAACTGGTTGAGGGGTACAGCGGGCTCCAAAATTAAAGTGGCTCTTTCTAACTTTGATCTGGTATCACAGTGGAATGTTTATTGCTAATTTATGTATTAGTTATGTTGCACAGTCCTAGCTTGATGTGAGGCCAAGAGCAGGTAAGATTAAACAAGGAGCTGGGGAGAGAGAAGGGGCTCGGAACAAGGGAATGGCTTCAGGGCAGGAGGAGGCTTTCCCTTGGACAGACTGTGGTTGGTTGTGCTGTTTTGTTCAAGTGAAACCGGCACCTGCACAAATAGCGTAGGACTGAGTAGCGTCAGTTGTGAATGGGGTCATTGCCTTTGTGCGGCACAGTGAGAGGAGCTGCCATTGGAAAAGCTGTGTTCTGCCCTGGCTTACTGCGTGTGTAGGAAGGAAGAAGAAAATACAGTCTTGACACCCGGGTATGTGGCACCTGAGTTCCTTTTTTGGTTTCAGTGAATGTTTCACCATTGATTCAGAGGGGAGCAATGTTGATGAGAAGGACTGAGAATTCCTACTTGTGTTCCAGGGTAACTGGTGTGTTCATGGTCAGAGGAACTCCCGTACAAAAGTAGGTTAAGGACCCTTACTGTTAACCAGTAAGGGATTACTGTTAACCATCAAGTTCTGCACAGGGTTATGTCTGTTGTGAGAAAACATGGGTGAGTAAGATGGTAATATTCACATTCTGGTAAGAACTCCACGAAGAGCCATTTTAAACTTCTCAAATAACATATTAGTTCCAGGAGGTGACATACGTTGCTGTAAATAATTAAGTGTTAGAAGTAGTCCCAAATGGAATGAAAAATGTTGAGCAAAACTTTTTTTTTTAAATTTTATTAAGACATTTCTAAAAGTCCAAGTCATAAAATCATCATCATACTTGAAACACAAAAGTTGCCTTCAGGCATAAACCATCTTTTAGCAGAAATTTCTGAATACTTGTGTTAAATACTCTCTAATTTACTGACAGGAAAGTAATGCATCATCATTTTATTTATTTTCCACTTGACAGAGTATGAATAGTGGTAAAATATTTAAATAAATTGTGAAACTAATAATTGCAGGTAAAGCAATGGTAAAGCTTTCATAAAGACTTACTCAAAATCTGATGAAGGCAGTGGATGTCTTTCTGTTGATCTGAATTAGTGTTTTTTTAGGTTAACTAGGTAATCCTGATGTTTAGATTCAGTAATATAAGCGGTACGAAGGAAACAGTATTAAAAAAATAATGTCAATCTCTGGATTATTTTAGCCATGAAACATACAGATCTGATCAGTATTTTGTTGTTCCCTGCAAAGTAGCTCAAAAGCCGAGTTCTGTTGGAATGTGATGAGAGTGAAATACGTCTGCCTACTGCTGACTTGGATACAGTATTTATGAAGCCGCCTATGTGATTTCATTTTAAATTATTTTATTCATGAATAGGAAAACAACTCCTCTCAGGAACCAAATATTTCAGGTTCTGTTAGGAGCATTCTTGATTTCTGAAAATCCATGTTGTGGATAACAACTTGTGTTTGGATAACAAATGGTGTTACATTTTCAAAGTATACTTGGGCTATGCATTATATTCTCTTTGCTGACTCCTAGGTAGTCATACAAGGTCATACAGATCAGGACTGCTCAGTTCAAATAGAGTTCCAGGCATTCAGAAAGACTTAGCCTGTGCTGCTTGTGCTTAGCAAAGAATGTGCTTACACATCAACCTCCTACTCTTTTCCTTGCTCAATTATTCCATGTGCTTATTTGCTTTCTTAGAGCGAGTAGTGATAGTCACACAAGTAGTTGTTCCTGTCCCAAGGACGTGACAGCGCACTGGGTGATACTGCTTTCTCAGCAGGATTTTCACTACAAGAACGCGTGAAGATTTTTGTGCTCTCACGTTCTGTTAAACTGGCACACCCCTGCGTTTCCAAGCTGTGAGAATATTTTAAGAGTTAAATTGCATTCAGAAAAGTAACTCTATCCATTGTAATGACTCAGACTTAAGGCTGTTGATGTGTTGAATCCTATTCTCTACAGTTTGTAATACGACAGCAAAACAGAAAAAAAGTAAAAATGTATCTAGCGGAATGGAGCTTTGGAATCCCCCAATCCGTTTCCATTGATTTCCTGGGGAGCTGGCTTGTTTCCAGCTGGCTGTTTGCAGGCTCCATGGAGCTCCTTGCCTCCTTCTTTATTGGAAGAGGACTTGCATTGTTTCTCACCTCTTCTTGCTGAAATCTTAGGACACACTGGCTGTCAAAGTAGCTGTTCTACAGAAAGGATGTCAAGGAGCGGTCAAGTTGAGTAAACCAGAGCAGTCAAGCGGCTTGATTGAAATTGTTATTTGCATACTTATTATACTCTTAGGTAACTCCTTTAAACAGTTCTGTGATCACTGCAAAATGGTGATTTTAGAATGTAGCTTTTTGTACCTTCATCGTACCTACTATGAAGGAACTGTTATAGAAATAATACCGCACAGTACAGCGGAGATATATTTTGCCATTGTACAGGAAAGTCGTGAATGAAAATTGGACAGTGATGAAATTACATTCTTGCTACCATGTTCCTTTTATTTTGTAAGTAGTTGAGGGACTATACGCTGATCTCTGGTTTGTTGTTGAAACACCATGTTTATATGGAAACTAAAAATATTGAATAACTTAAATTGACAAGGACCTCTGAACTTTGTCTGCTTAAGGCAGGGCTAACTTTGAAGCTTGATCAGGTTGCTTTGGGTCTAGTTCTGCCAAGTTTTAAATACCTTCAAGGCCCATGCCAACGTTTGACTGACCTCACTATGAAAATTCTCTTTCGGTGTATCTGGTTGTATTTGTCTTTGCTGTGTCTTGTCACTATTGACCTTTTGCTGGTTTCCCAGCAGACCCTGGCTTTGACTTCACCATCTCCAGGTACGTTATGCGCTCCAGCCTCCTAACCAGCTGGCTCCAGTATGTTAATGTCTTTTTTTTGTACTGGCGGCCACAAAACGGGAGGCAGTACTGCAGCGGAGCTCGCACAAGTGCCACGTCGAAGGGAATACTCGGTTCCCTTGGCCTGCTGCCTGTGCTGCTGCTAACTGTGTAGTTAGCCGCCATTGCCCCAAGGGTGCACTGCTGATCCACGTTCATCTTTTGCTCACTCGCTCCTCCCGGATCAGCCGCTTCTCTCCCTTCCTTGTAAGGAACAATAACCTAGGCGTGACCAGGCTTATTATGCCCCTTATGATGGACCTGTCCATTGTCAGGGTGGATGTGATTTCTAAAAAACTCATTTCCAGAGTGAGAAATCTGAGTATGCTGTTGGACTTGGTCAGATTATGTGCATAGCAGACGAAAAAGGTAGAAATAACATGGTACCTTTCATCCAATACACACGGTGCTGTTTGAACCCTCAAACCAGTGTTTGAACAACAGAAGTGTCCGCTTTCTGCAGTTAGGGAAGTATTTAAAAGACTGAATGCTGCTTGTGTGAGCTAGCCATGACCCTTATTTTCACTCACTTCAAAAAAAGAGAGTGCTGTAAACCTACGTTATGACCTCTGGTCATTTTTTAAAAAGCTTTACACTTTTCCCAAAATACAGGTGGTAGTTTTACAACAGGTCGTTAGCAGCTAACTAAGATACTGTTAAGCTGGCTAAAGCTGATTTTCTTTTCTAGAAACTTTAACCAAATGAAGGTGGTTAGGCTATCAGGAAGATGTTTGTTTTCAGTGCCCCTCTTCTTTTTTTCCTACTCTGGGTGATGAGAAGAGCGCGCTATCCTACCAGATGTGATATTTTAAGATAGAGGAACATCTAACTAGCAATACTTCCGTAGTTAAACAAAAGTGAAGTTATAGCCAAGCATATTCTTTACTCCCACGGATTTTATATTTTTCATTAGGTTTATTCATAATTTTACCATTGACAGAGAAATAACTTTAAACATTCCTTCTTATAGGAAAGAAATGGTCTAATTGTGGCTTCTTGAGCAGACAGGCTCTGTTTATTGAGTTTTAACCACGTTATGTAACTCTTTTTATCACACATTTAGGAATTCAGAGGCAGGTTTCTAGCCTGAAGGTTTCTGATAACATCGTATTTTCTCTTGTGTTTTTCCTACCTACAGTTTCCAACTCTGTGGCACTATTAATACTCTGCCAACAACTTTACCCAGTCTCTTTAGATAACAACAAAACCTAACTTTTGTGATAAATGATATTTTCAATATATAAAACCTCTGTATTGTATATCCAGTTTATTATAAAAATCTTATTTCCCTGGGACTGGTATGCTAAAACCTTATTCGGTGACAGCATAGAGCAATTAATATTTAGGGTTTTCCTTGCAAATTTTTAAGTAAGTATATCAAACCCCAGTATCACGGGTTTTTGTCCTTCCAGGGGAAGATACTTCCCTATCAAGCTTTGTATCCTGTCAGAGAAGATTTGAAATTTTGTGTAAACTGTTATAGCAAAGTGCCCGTTTATGATTTGCAATCAGCTGTATTTTGAATTTGAGAAGAGTTGTGAATCCTTTGTACCTCGATCAAATCAGTGGTACACATCTTTGCTGAGAAAGCCTTGTAGTTTCATTTTCTAAGTCTATCTGACAGCGGTGGCTTTTTGTTTGGTGGCTACAGTCCATTTCTACAGGGGCAACATTCGCTGTAACCCCGGGTAGACGGCGTGTCCCTTAAGCTTCCACGTCTTCCCGTGGCCTTGAAGCAGACATTTTTGGTCTGCCGTCTGCAGGCTCAGGCTTCTTCTTCGACTCCTGTAATACCAGCTAAAATCAGGTTTCTAACTTTCAGTTAGTCAAATCTGTTAAAAGAAAAGAAAAAGTAAGAGTGGTGCTTTTCTACTTTATCACTGATGTAACACAAAGGAAGACTAAAGCTAGGTTGCCAAAGCTACAAAGCTGCTTCGTTCTTTGTGCAGATTGCAAGAGCCTTGTCAAAGAGCTTTTGACTAGCAGAGAATGCAGCCCTTGCCCCCAGGTTGAAATACCAAAGCCCAGCTCTCTGCCAGTCCTGTCTGGAGTTCCTGGAGTAAAAGGACTTATGTAAAAGACTGAAATTTCCTCTTGATTCAGTGAAGTCTTGGGAGGGGAAAAGCACGTAGTTTGCTACGTAAATTGTAGGGTTTGGTGGGGAGATTTGACAGCAAAGCTTTTTGTGTATATCACCACTGTGTTTCCAGGAGGATGTGAAAGTTTACAGGAAGCATCAGGAAGGGTTGTTTGCTGTCCCACTTGATAAAGCTACACGTTCACAGAAAAAACATGCAGTTACAGGCGTTACTAGTTGTGGTAATTATTCACTGGAATGTGCCCCTTGTATGCTTTTATCCTGGGTTTTGTGATATTTCTGTTATGTGTAAGTTTTTTGTCATGTAATTTGGATTCCTGAATTTCAGCATATGGGCTTTCTGATTTATTTATGTTGTGGATGATGGTGTGTGATTGCTTAACTTCTTTATCTTACTTTTTTTATTCTTTCACTTCACACCTGGAATTCTGACAAAATTTTAAATAGTGAATAATGAATTAAGGAAGATGTTTGGCTGTACCAAATGTTGCAGTATCTTTTGGGATTCAGAAATATTGCACACGTACTGAACTCAGGCTTTGGTTAGTAACTTGTGTGGGTGGCAGAACATACCTATCTGAAGTGCAAAGGCCAAGGACTTAAATAGTGGTGAAACTCATGCTTTCCGGAACTAGAGCGAGCTGTAGCTATCTATGCCACTACCTGTCTTCTACAAGAGATAATAAACTACTTGGGCTTATTTCCTGTCTCATAATTCACAGGTTTTTGTCCCATAAAAGCTGATGAAACCTCTTGACCCAATAATATAGGATTCATAATACATTACGTGTTAAAACAGGCTAGGTTGCCTCTTGCAAACATCACAAATGCACACAGTACCTTCAGCCTAACAAAGCCGGTTAAAATAATTTAGAATATAAGTAATAGAGATGAAAACTAAGAAAACATCTGATAAAACCTCAAACTAGGAATCAGTTTTGCTGAAGTCCACTTAAACTGGGATGAGTTTTTCAATTAACCTCACTGGGAAGAGGTTTGGATCCCGGTTATAAACTGCTGTCTGTTTTCATTCCAGCACCACACTTGGAACCCTTCCAGCTTGGGAGAGGGCAAGGCCTCTGGCTTGGGAATTCAGCAGCAGCCACTGTATTTTTCCTCTAACCTCCATCGAATGTGCTGTCAATTCATTTCCAGGTAGGTTATATACTACATCCTGATTACATGATTACATGCAGGGCAACCCTGATTGCAGTGCGACGTATCTGTACCAAAGCATAGGAGTGTTATACTATGTTCCGCCTCTGACTAGGACTCATCTGGGGTATAGTTATGTGTTGATTTTATTTGTCTCCCCTCCTCCTGATTCTGTGTGTGTGGTTGTGGATGCACATGATGGACTTCAGCTATGTGTTCTCCACTTACGATTAATTGCTGCTTTGATTTGTGGTGTTTAGTTGTGGGAATAAGACATTACCACTATTCCTAACAGATTAAATAAATTTTATTTCTGTGTTCATGTACTGCAGGTGATTGCAAATCCTTCCTGGTACAGAGGGTTCCCAAAATGTTCTGTGCAATGACATGATTTAGGAGGTGGCAGAACTGTGGAAAACCTTACTGCAGGATGTTTTGAGAGCAACCCTCTCCAGTTCATCTAAGCCATGGAGCACTCCTACATGCTGTCCTCTCCCCACAGCAAGGAGAGGAAACCAGGTAGGGGTGGAGCAGGGACCAGCACTGTGGACTGAGCCTGGGAGGCAGGAGCTGAATCTTCAGTTTAATCACTGCAATTCTCCAACTGGAAATAAGGAATAATGTCTTGCTAAATGGGTTGTCGGCTAGGAGAAAGAAATCCATGAGTGATTGTGAAGTAGCCTGATGCTGTGGCAGTGATGGCCAGGTGCTTAGTGACACAGGGTGCTAACATACAGCTGAACAGACAGCAGGAGATGTGATCTAGCAATAGATCATACATTTATTAAAACAAGAGAACTTGTAGACTGTGATATTATTTCTGCAGTTTATCCAGAGCTGCCTGCATTGCTAGGTTAGATAGTCTGTGTGTGCAGAAGGGAACACCTCTGAGGACGATCCGTAGCTTCCTTTATGTTCTATCCAGTACTGAGCACACTCTGGCACATCATTAGTGGCCTTCCTTCACTACAGGATCCTAGTGGTTAAAACATCTTTAATTACACAAGATCTCTTGAGAAATACTATCTAAAAATTTAGCAATGAACATCAGAAAATGTGTTACCTACACAGGTGAAAGATTTTTGGTTTTGTTTTTATTCAGTCTAAGTAAGCAGTTAGAGACCAGTCATGAAGTGGAAATAATCTTTTGTCATATGTGATACTTTTAAGATTTCAGATTACTGACTAATTATCATTAATTAAGATGCGAACAGAGCATCTGGATGCTTGTTTCTGTGCCTGGGCACTCCAAAAAAGATTCCACTGGACAGTGTGCTGGGCCATCTTGTCTAGACTGTGCTTTTGCCAAGAAAGGCTGGACCAGAATGATCTTTGAGGTCCCTTCCAACCTTGTTTTCTATGTTTCTATTTCTGTAATCTGACAATCAACAAATCTAAAAAATACTTGTCCTAGGTGCAAGGGAAACCCCAGAATGGTACTTTTTGTTGTTTGTTAGTGAACATGAAAATTCTTGCGGTGTTGTGTTTCATTTTTCATCTTTTATTAGAGTTCTGTTTTTGAGACCAAGATCCAATTAATTTCAGGTATGGATAAAACACTGTCAAGTATATGCAATTTTTTTTTTTAAGTGCAAGCATTATCTTTGTACTGATAGGCCTTCATGGTAACCCAAATGACATGTAGAAATGCTACTCATGCTCATGTGTGATGAAGATGGCATGTAGAGGAGTAGAGGAGATGATCTGAATGATTTGAAGGGGCTAGTATGTAGCTACATCAAGATTTATAATTGTATCTAGTAGAGTTTGCTAGGAGTGTGTTGTAGAGAAGTAAATGTTATAAAAACCTGTGCTAAACAGCCAGGCTAGGAGGCTTGTAAGCCACTTAGTTCTTCCACAAGATAATGAATGAAACACACATTACCTCTAAGGTAAATGCTATCATTCAGTGTCCTTAACTGTAGTAAGAACATAATAAAAACATATATTTGTTGTAACTTCATTGCATTTTATTACAAGGCACACCCTGAGACAGATTTGTGGTGTGCTCCTACCAGTACCTGCGATTACTCAGCCGCAAACCTTCTCTGATTCATTGTTTAGACTGGTAGACCTGAAAGAAGTTTTAGCCATAAACATGATGGGGCTGAAGAGTTTTGATTATTAGATTAAGAAATTCCTTGCTCATACTTTCATACTTGCAACACATCCTTTCAACGTTGATACTTTGTGATCTGCAACTCACGCAGCAGGCTCTCGTGTGCAATATTCAAGGCCCACCGTTTAACACAGAGTTCCCCAGCACCCAGTGCCTGATACACGTAATTTGAGAGATTATAAACAGTGAATTACCAGCTATAGCAGGTGAGATTGATCAGGATGCAGACTGGGAAACACGGACTACATAACACGCATAAAGAAAGCTTAAAAAGGCGCTGCCAAAGTGACACCGCATCGGCAGCATTACCACACGACCTAACAGCTTGCTTTCGTTGGCGGGGGGGTTATCCTGGCTGGCCTTGTGATAAACTTAGAGCATCCTAAGGAACAAAACAGATATGGAGCTATAAAAGCATATGTATCTTCTCTGACATAAAAGTCCACCAGCTTTCTGGAGATGTTGATATAAATGCGGTGACCACATCACTTGGCAGGTTTATGAAATCAGGTGACGTCGGTGATACATTTCCTCAGTACCATCCTTAGGCGTGTTTTGAAATCTCAATATTGTGGGTCCAAGAAAAATAGCTTATGTTCCTGTACTTGATCAACTGTCCAGGAAGGAAAACAAGATGCAGCAGACAACTGGTCTGAAGGTGCTCAAAGGTAGTTTTAGAGCAGGTCGTTGTTTGTGTGATGTGAATGCATACATAGGAAAAAATGTGTATGAACAGCATATGTCTATTAGCTTGCGATGGAGATGTTAAAAATAAAGTGGCAATTTGAAAGGGCATGTCTGCTTGCTGCTGCAGCTACTACCAAAGGTTGGTCAGAAAGCCGTTTAAAGGCTGCGTCTTAAACCAGCACTATAGAATGTAGCTGTCTAACGGCACGTTAGCCTGGGAGCCCAAGTACGTACCTGGCGCTGGCTGGGGCAATATTAGCCAGAGAGGATCTTTCTTGTTCTCCTGTAGATATGGGTTGTTAATATCCTCTTACATGTTTCCTAGCTATTGGGTTGTAATGGTCCCCTTTGCTATGAGGACCAGAGCCTGCTGAAGACCAGAGCAGATCCGTGTAAGTGGGATACTCCCGTAAAGGATCTGGCCGCCGGCTCTCGTGCAGTGCCTGCCTCACCCAGAGGCGTGGGGTGCCGCGGGGCGGCTCCCCGCAGCAAGCTTCTCTCACTTGTGCCAACTTGTTTACTGGTAATGACCACATCCAAGAAGATAAAAAAGGTTTCCTAACGCAAATACGAAGGGAATTAGTTTGATAGACAAACACTTGCAGCCCTTTATATTTTATTTCTAGAATTTGCTATTCTTCCTGCCTGGTATTTTAGTTGCACTCAAGAAGTGTTATGTACAGCACAGAATGACTACTACTCTTTTTTATGCTTCATCTCTTCAGCTATTTTTTTTCTTGCAGATTTTAAATTAAGAGACACCCCAATTAAAACTATGGGGTTTGAGTTTGTTTTTTCTTCTCTGCTTTTTTTTAGGGGCCTAACCCATTCCTACATCTGCAGGAAAACTTTATCTCTTTCCAAGGAGCAGGTCTCCATATCTAAAATTGTAATGGCTTGCACTTGCTTAGCGGCTTTAATATTAACCTTGCACTACTTTACAGGTACCAGTTAATTAAGTTCTGTAGAACTGCAGTTACAGCATAGGCAGGGATGGGTAAACTGATAAACAGAGTGGAAGCATCATTTCCCTAAATTCATAATGGGATGAAGTCAGCTCTGTGATGTTTTATTTAGCCCCTTTATAAAGTTTTGTGCAGTGTAAAATTCTCCTGTTCAGTGCTCCATTTTTCTAGCACATATAAGAGAGCATCGCTGTGCACATTATAAAGGCGATCATTGCCTTTGTGAGAGACTCACAATAACCACAGTACTTCCCTCACCTCTCCTTAATTGGTCCCTTTGACTTCCTAAGTTTAGCTTCATGTTTCTTCTGTGCTTCCAGTACTATAAATATCCCTACTGCCAAACTGCTCTTTTTTCTAAAATCACGTCTAGATCCTTTTTTCTTGGCATTATCAACATTATTTATATCCAGTCTCCTCCTTGCCAAATTTCTGTGCTACGTTTGCTTACAAGGAGTTATTAAAGCTACAGCTCATTATGACTTGTCTGTTTACGGTGCAAGGAAGTTTCATGTAAAAAAATGTGGAGTGTTGTGTGCATATATACAGACACATGCATACATTTAAAAAAATTAAGTGTGTAAGAAGCTGTAAAAATAATTTCTGCTGAATTCTGAATCCTCAGAATAATTAATAATTTCTCCACATTTCTCAGTATCATTAATTTAGCTGAAGGAAGATATGATGAAGGTAAGGGTAGACTTTCTTCCTCAGAATTCTTATTTAACATACTATTTTTAAATGGTATCTCAGCAATGTGAAAAGCAAAACACTCATATGGATCAGAAAAGTGCCAAAAAAACAAGTTCACTTCTAGTTCATGAAACATGCTTCAATAAAACAATAGTTTTAGGGCTAATGACTGTGATCCTGATCTATTCTTGACATACTAATAAAATGTAAAAACACCACAATGCTGTTTGGGGGTGTGTTTAAGATATTATGTCATTTTCACTGCAAATTAAAAGCAAGAAAGGCGTGTAAATGTTTCAGGTCAGTGAATTAAGGTCAATTTGTGCTTTGCATGGATGTACATCTATGTTTCCTAAGGTGTCAGAAGAGAAAGCATCAGGTTCACTGCATGATCAAAAAGAAGCAGAATTACCATCTCCATTCTCATTGCAAGGTTTATAATTCATGCTTGATTTAAGTTACAGTTTGCTTAAAAACAAAATAAAAACATCTTCTAAGTTGTCACTTACTTAGAAAAACTGCCTTCCTGATGTTCTCCATTAGAAGAGAATGGAGAGTCTCTTGGGAACTCTTCTGCAGGAGAATGGAGTCTCTTCTGCATCATTTTCATCTCCAGATTGGGAATAGATTTGAAGACAAATTTTGTCAGCCATCAGCAGCTCTAGATTTGCATTAGGACAAGAACATACCCTGGAATTTCCAAAAGAATTCCATTTTGGATTCAATTTCTGTTTCAGAAACTAACATTAATCAATTCTACCATATTAAAAATCAGGTAAAAAACCCAACCAAAAAAAAATGTCAGTTTGTAGCAGTTCCTGAAACAAGCTCACCTACCAAGTTCACTCTGAGTTTTGAGATTTATTTATTCCAAATATGTTTTGAATACCTTAAAACTTTAACATGTGGAGGTAGTTTCAAAGTTTGCTCCCTGTGAGGCTTCAGGACATGCAAGTTGCTTCATTCCACTACTCAGCGCTCCTCCGTAGCAGGCAGGACTATTGCTGTGCATATTTACGTGATCTTGTCGATTCTAGTAAAACTGAATAGGATGAGCAGAGTTTGGCTGCAAGTGTTACACATTTTACTTTTATTTTCAAATGACAGGCAGGCGTTCTGAAGCCAAAACCTGCTGAAAAAAATAATAATACTGAAGCTAATGAATGAAGAGAATAAGTGCAGCCTACTGAAAGGCTTGGCAAATACACAATAGAAGTTTGTTTATATGGTAAGTAAAACATCAATATAATACAATCTTAAACAACAGTGAAAACAAATTTTTTGTTAAAAATTTGTATCAGGTTTGTTCAGATCCATAAATGAAGTTTAGATCCAGTGGAATTGGATGAGCAATTGCTAAAGATTATATTTGAATAAATATCCTTATATTTAAATGTCTGCAATTTGATTAACCTAACTACATTTTTCATAAATATGAGCTGTAAATTCTAGTCTGCTGGTTATCAAATATCTGCTAATTCCAGGGACAGTCTCAGATATAAACCAGAGTGTTTCAAGTTGCAGTCTTTGATTCAATTGGATCTAAAACTGGATGGATTTATGGTTTTTAATTAAATGAAAAGAATTTCAGTCCTTCACTATGACTGAAATTTAAGCTCCTTTTGGGAAAGAACAATTTCCCTTTCTGTCTTCATGACAGTGTTCTCTTCAATGGGACTCTGTTTCAGCCTAAAAGGCATAGTCGTGATACAAATTTCTGTGGTGTTTTTGGTGAAGATTATTCATAATGCATGTGTTCCAGAGCTGCTAAGCATTTAAATAACTAAATTAATAATAATGCTTTTTAGCCCCCACAGGACATACCAAAAAATCCCCAAATCCCAAGTCCTGTTTTGCATGAATCTTTCCTGATTAAACAAGGGCAGATAGTCCTGTGATTAATTCATATTGAAAAAAACAGCTGACTGAATATTTAAAACCAGAGATATACAAATACAGCTACTTTCTAAATACAGCTTCTTCATACTTGCTAAGCTACATGCTTTGCGCCTTTTTTTTTTTTTTTTTAACTTTTTGGAGCACTCGAGCCACATCAGTGACAAAACAGACATCAGGCAACTAGCAGCTATCCATTAGAGTCACATCTGGTAGGTTTGACTGGCACTCAGTAGAACTGATTAACCACAGAATAACATGCCAGAAACGTAACAGGAGAAGTCACTTCTGCCTGATACCAATCAATCACTCTCTCTCTGCAAGTACAAATGCACATTCACAGCGGAATGAGTTTGACCCACGCTCTTATCAGAATAATAGTGAGAAACTATTGCCAGACTTTTAGATGGGAAAAATAAAGTACAAGCCAAATGCCAGAAAGCAAACTCACAGATGGGAACACATGTTGTTAAATGGCACCATGGCATATGACCGCAAGAATCAGACAGTTCTCCATATTGTGGAAGATGTGTTCAATATGATGATTGCCAGTACTTGAAATACAGAGCTGAAATATGTAAAATAATACGGCAAAATCCTGATGCAGTATTTTGACAGCTCAGTGCTTTAAAGATCACTTTTTCCATCAATGCACGAGGTAAAATAGTCTAATGCTTAGAGCAAAAAGCAAGGGTCTTAGCAAGTGAGAGCTGCTGCTTGGCCTAGATTAAGTAAGGCAGTTAAGCATGTACTAGAGTCTTCTACTGACGTTTTTGTTGACTCAGAATATATTTGAGTTCCATTATGTGGAACATGCTTATGTGCTCTGAAGCAGTGTCTTTAACCTTATGAGTTCAGTATTTCAGCTCTCAAACTATCTGAATATAACGCAGGTCAGATTCCACCTTGCTAGCTCAAGGGAATAGAAAAATAACTTTTGTACTCCTGCAGCTTGAGGCGTCACTGAATTTGGTTGTGGTTTCTTTGCATTCGGTATATTGATGGCTCCTAGACACCATGGTGTGATGTTAGGATAATCTGAGTATGTCATATGGAGTTGGGAGTACAAAGGCAATTTTACAAGCCTCTTAGAAGATGCAACAGTAAATATAAAATCATTTTTTGTCTCCAGTTTATTTAGTCTCCTCCATACCCCCTCCAGTGCAGGCCCTGTCAGGACAGAGTCTAAATCTAACAAACATTGGAACAGCGTTTGTCAGAGAGCATGTACAAAGAAAATCATTCCCTTGACCACCTCCTGGATTCCACAAAATTGACCTTTGAACTTAAATCCTTTGAATCTCTACTGCCCTTGACTGTATTTTTTTTTAATAGAACTTTGAATACCGGAAAGAAAGATTTTCTAGCTCATAGTTTTTGAGACAGCCACATACCCCAGCTATATTTTAACAGATACATTGTACAGTAAATCTTACAAGGTTTCCTGTTACAGCCTATTAAAGCTACCGTAGAGAAAAAATGCTATACCACAGCCACCAGGCCTGCCTATGTATTTTCTAGACTGGTGTAAGTC